>NW_027141029.1:135000-276171 GCF_036365525.1 Heterodontus francisci
AGATGAAGATGAAGATGAAGAAGATGAAGATGAAGATGATGAAGATGGAGATGAAGATGAAGAAGATGAAGATGAAGATGATGAAGATGAAGATGAAGATGATGAAGATGAAGGTGAAGATGAAGATGATGAAGAAGATGAAGATGAAGATGAAGATGAAGAAGAAGATGAAGATGAAGAAGAAGGTGACTAAGATGATGAAGATGAAGATGAAGAAGATGAAGAAGATGAAGATGAAGATGAAGAAGATGATGAAGATGAAGATGAAGATGAAGATGATGAAGAAGAAGAAGAAGAAGATGAAGATGAAGATGAAGATGAAGAAGATGAAGAAGAAGAAGATGATGAAGATGAAGATGAAGAAGATGAAGAAGAAGAAGAAGATGATGAAGATGAAGATGAAGAAGAAGAAGATGAAGATGAAGATGAAGATGAAGATGAAGATGAAGAAGAAGAAGATGATGAAGATGAAGAAGTTGAAGATGAAGAAGAAGATGAAGAAGAAGATGAAGAAGAAGATGAAGAAGAAGATGATGAAGAAGAGGAAGATGAAGATGAAGATGAAGAAGAAGAAGATGATGAAGATGAAGAAGAAGAAGATGAAGAAGAAGAAGAAGAAGATGATGAAGATGAAGATGAAGATGAAGAAGAAGAAGATGATGAAGATGAAGATGAAGGTGAAGAAGAAGAAGAAGATGAAGAAGATGCAGATGAAGATGAAGATGAAGAAGATGAAGAAGAAGATGAAGAAGATGAAGAAGATGAAGATGAAGATGGGTAGCTGGTTACTGATCACCAGCTCCCTGGGGGGTGGGTAGCTGATCACTGTTCATCTTCCTGAGGTGACATTGCAGAGTTTGAGATCTCAGTTGAAGAGGACATCAAACCTGCATTCCATCATTCAGTGGTGCCAAATGTTTTGTTGCTCCAACACACTGGGAAACTGCTGTCTTATCTTTGCAGTGAACCTGCCAGCTTGCATCTTGTATTTAGTGCACTATGTGCAGCAAGAATACAACAACAGTAAAACTTACGGTGGCTACAGTCACAGTAATAATCAACATTAAAGTTAAGTTCCCCAAATTTCTGACTTTTGAAATATCTTTAATCACTTTTATTTTCTTATCGTATAAGAAATAATTAAGCTTAGATGTGACTTTAAATGTCTGCATTGAAATAGCTATGGAGAATTGAATCAAACACTATCAAAACCTATACACTTGTGGACATACTGCAATTAGCAAAAGTAACCTTGGTGCACCAGTCATCAACTGCCAAGGAGTGGAACATCAGATCCAGAAGAAACCAAAGCTCAATTTCAATAAGAAACAGGACTAATCTTGGGTTTTAGAAATATTTCTGGTACCTAATGAATTTCAATCACTGAGCATTAAAGGGCCTTTTCTCACAAGTTCAAATATGAGGATTGACTTTCTCTGTTAATTTGCATGGTTAACTCCAGTGCAATTCACCCCAAATTGTTTAAACTAGAGCAAAATATTGACAGGTTTCAAATGCAAATTACATCCAGCACAAGTTGAGTTTCTGCGACATCCTAAAAACATCATGCTGGGAGGTGGGCTAATCCACAAAACTGGCCATGTGCCCAGATTGAATAAAATCACCATGGCAAATTTCCATGAATTGCATCTATTTGTGGGCCTTTGAGGATGTTCTTAAACTTTTTTTTAATGTGCATTGTTATGGACAGGGGAGAGGAGAGAAGGGATAGCTCCCTCTTTTCACCTCTCAACTGACCAAAGACAGCATGTTTTTTAAAAAAAGGTTTTAGCCCCTGAGTGCTTTAATTGTCAGGAATAGACAAATGACAGGTTTTCTCATAAGTTTAAAGAAAAGATAAATGTTAATTTTTCAATTCCCTAATATACGCAACTACACCCACTCTCACATTAATACAGATACACACACACCCAAGAAAAGATTTTGATTATAAAAGTAACTTGCATTTAGGTTTTATGATTTCAAGAGTTCCCTGTTACACTTGCTTTTCCCCCGGGTTGAAGACTTGAAACAATGCAGGCCTGTAATTCTTATTTGTGTCCACTGAAGAAAAGGCTCTAGAGGTTTAAGAGGATGGATTCACTGTTATTTTAGGTTTGCAGTAGCAGACATCTCTTGTTATACTCCAGTCAAGGTTCAATGGTGAAGCCCTGGTATGATTCTTCAGGTGGAAAGTTCCAGGATTCCAGTTACTGCCTACATGAAGCTTATGCTGGTAGTATTACGCAAAGTCTTTTCTCTTCATTAGCATAGATGCTTTTTTGTCTCTGTGTGCCCAGAATGAGCCTTATTAAAGCCCCTTAGCAGAAATCTAGTGTCCTCAGAAATAGTTTCTGATGGTTAGGCCATTGTCAGACAAAGAAGTCCAGGTATCACTCATCCACATACCATCTTGATAAAATAGAGTTTTTCGCACCCAGTTTCTGGATTTCAAGTTTGGCGTCAAAGATTTTTGTCTGCAACAGTATTTAATTAGTTGGCGAAATGCAGCCATTACCACAAGAAGGGTTGTTTGCATTTTAATGACTTCTCAAAGATATGTCTAGAAAGGTCATTTGCGTTTTAATGACTTTGCCAAGACTTGTTGAGGCATCAAAATTAGTTCAGTGTTCTTGCAGTTCTATATGAATTGGCAGGAAAGAAAAGATCACCTGACTTCTCAACAGCATTTTGTTTTACAGGAAAGTGTCCTTCATAAGTTCATATTTATAGTTCATAAGATTGTATTGCGTGAGCATGACACTTCCCCACAAAAAGGGAAAAAGTGAAATTCCTTGACATTTCATTGTTTTTACATCATAGAAAGAAAGAAATGGAAAAACACATATTAGCAAACATTCACATGCATTCCTCAGGGTCACTGTCACTAGGCCTTCCACAGCTTACTGGTGGCACTTTATTTAAATTCTGGACAGAGAGTCCACAATTACATTATTTTTCCCAGAAATGTGCGTATTTTTTAAGTTAAATGGCTGTAGGAGTAAACTTCGTCTGAACAGCCTGGCATTGTTAACTTTAGATTTCTGCAGGCAAGTTCTGGATTGTGGTGAGTGTATATTAATATCACCCCGTGTCTGTTACTGACATAGACCTCAAAATGTTGAAGGGCTAACAGAAGCCCCAAAGCCTGCTTTTCTATTGTGGAATATTTTCACTGATGTTTATTTAACTTTTTAGAAAAATAGCCAATTGGTTACTTGTTACCCGAGTCATCTTTCTGGAGTAAGATGGCTCCTACTCCCATATCGCTCGTGCCAATAGCCACCTTGAATGATCGATTAAAGTTTGGTGCTGCTATCATGTGTTCATTTGTTAGAATGTCTCAAAAGCATCTGGCACAGTTCTGACCACACTAACTTGACATTTTTCTTCAATAAATTGGTCAAAGGAACAGCTAGGATGCTGAAATTAGGGAATTTCCCCAGGAATCGTATTATCTCTCTCGTGGTTTTGGGAATGGGGAAATCTATCGGGGTTTGTACTTTTGCTGCCCTTGGCAACACACGATCCTGACATACAACATGTCCCAAGTAGCTCACTTTGCCCTTAGCGAACTCACCTTTGGTTAAGTTTACCACTAATTTAGTGCTTTGTGGACCTTCGATTAATGCTCTTAAGTCATTTAGGTGGTCTTCCCAGGTGTCGCTATAGACCAGCAGGTTATCAATGTATACAACACAGTTGCTTAAGGTTGATTCTTGATTCAACAATCTTTGAAAGGTTGCTGGGGCATTCTTTACACTGAATGGCATGACTTTGCGTTAGAATAGGCCATCTGTCATTAGAAAAGCCGAGATTTCCTTAGCTCGGTTGGTCATCGGGACTTGCCAGTACTCTTTTAATAAATAAATTTTACTGACGTAAGCGGAGTTGTCAACCCAGTCAATACAGTCTTCAATGTGTGGAATCAGGTACGAATCAGTTCGAGTCAATGCATTAACTTTCCGATAATCAATGCAGAGTCTCTTAGAACCATCCAGCTTAGGAATTAACACAATAGAACTGCAGCTGCTTTGACTAGTCTCGATGATGTCATTGTCTTACATGTATTAAATCTCCTCTCGGACTTGAGCCAATTTATCGGGGCTCAGTCAGTATGGGTTCTGTTTAATAGGTGGGGTCTCCTCTACACCCACATCATGAATGGCCAAAGAAATGCAACCCGGTTTGTCCCTACACACTTTTCCAAACTTTCTTAGCAGTTTTGTTATGCCTTTCCTCTGCTTGTCATTTAAATAATCAAGTATTGTGTCTAGCCTCCCAAAGGCTTCTGTGTTAGTTAGTTTCACAGTAGGGTGTTCAATCTGGGAATTTTCCAGGTCCCTTCTTCCCCCATCTCCTCCTCACTATTGTTTCCCTTCTCATCTGTCCTCACTACCTGGCATACATTTACCAGTTTGTCTTGTTTCTGATTATAATATCTCCCTTGCATGTTTATGTGGCACAGTCGTCGTTCCTTTCTCCGATCAGGTAATTGACCTCGCGGAATTGGCCCAAGCAGAACGTACCACTAAACCTAGCTTTCAGGTGTTCACCTGGTAATGGCAACAGCACCAGGACCTGATCCCCTGGGTTGAATGTCCGAGCCTCAGCATGTCTGTCTGCCTGCCTTTTCATGATCTGCTGGGAGGCTTTAAGGTGTTCCTTATCCACAGCACATGATTTAAAGAGTCGCTCACAGAAGACTGATACATAATTCAACAACGAGATTTCTTCCCTTTTATCAGCTTAAGGGGGCCTCTTACCTCATGCCCGCAGACTAGTTTGAACAGACTGAAGCCTGTCAAATCATTGAGTGAATCCCTAGTGGTGAACAGCAGAGAAGCTAACCCCTTGTCCCAATCGTGGGGGTACTCACAGCAGTTGGCTTTGATCATGGTCTTCAGGGTTTGGTGATACTGTTCCAGAGCTCTCTGTGACTGTGGGTGGAATGCTGAGGCTATGCATAACCTCCTGGAATACACAGGACATAAAATTTGATCCTTGATCCAATTGGATCTATTACGGAGGTCCGTAGCTGGTAAAAAAAAAAACCTGGGTCAGCTCCTCCATCATGGTTTGTGCTGTGATTTTTCTTAGGGGTATGGCCTCTGGGAATCGGGTGGCCAGATCCACGATAGTTAAGATATATTGAAAACCCGTCTTAGTTCTAGGTAAGGGTCCCACACAATCTACCAGAACCCTGCCAAAAGGTTCGTCAAAGGCAGGTATAGGAATTAGTGGGGCGAGCTTGATGCAGATTGTGGTTTCCCAAGAACCTGAGGTATGGCAGGTACTACAGAATTCAACCATATCTTTGTGCAGGTGAGCCAATGAAAGTACTCGTTTATCCGGACATGGGTCTTTTGGATACCCACATGCCAGCCATTGGGATTTCATGGGCAATCCTCAATATTTCCCTTCGATAACCAGGAGGAACTAAAATTTGGTGAACCACTGTCCACTCCTCCTCTGCAGGTCGCTGAGGTGGTCTCCACTTTCTCAGCACAACCCCGTTTTTTAAGTAATAGCATTCGGGAACTCATTCTGCCTCTGCCTCAGAACAGGTTGTCTGCGCTATTCTTTTTAAGTCAGGAGTCTGCCTGTTGAGCCTCAATCAAGGAGGATCTGCTGAACATCTCTTTCTTCTCATTTAATTCCCGAAAAAGTTTTCAGCTAGCCAGACCTCTGGGTCATCTGACTGAATTACTGGCTCAGCTCTCTCCAGTGAAGCTCATTTAGCCATGGACCTGGACACTACAGAGTCAGGGAATACTCCAGGGACTTCCTCCTGTAACTACTCTGGCTCCCTGGCCTCATTTGCCTTGGCTAAGACTACCATGGAGGCTATCACTCTACCCCCAGCCAAATCATTACCCAACAGCAAATCTATTCTGGCCACAGGCAGATTAGGGATAATCCCTACCATAACCAGTCCAGAGACTCGGCCGCACTGTAAGTGGGCCTGATATAGCAGTATGGACATAGACACCTTCAATGCCTTTTAGCAGAACCTTCGCATTCACCGAAAGTTCATCAAATTATGAACGAATTAAAAATTTATCCTTGGGGAATATGAGCTAGTACTGGAAGCTTACCGCCAGAAGTTCCAAACCCTTCGGAAACAAGCTGATCAAACTTACTTGGAGTTTGAGAGAAATAAGCAGCTGGCTTTTGACCAGTGGTTGAGCGCTGTTAAAGTACAAACCACATATGAAAACCTTGAGGAATTTAAAAACTCTCTCCCACTCTCCATAAAGACCCATGGGGAGGAACAAAAAGTGCACAGAGCGAAGCAAGCTACGGTTCTAGTTGATGAGTTCGCTCTAATACACAAGTCGGTTCGCCAGGGGAAAACCTTTTCCAGTCACCCCAGCAAACCCAAAAAGGGCAAAGGGTGGGAAGGTGATAGGAGCCCAAGGAGAGAAAGAAAAGCAGGACATACACCGGGGACCCTCCTCCAGCCAAAAGAGAGAGTGCGGAAAGTAAGAGTGAGACCCGGAGCCTGTGTGCTTCATTGTAATAAGGCAGGTCACCTCAGAGCTGATTGCGGGAAACTACAGGGAATGCCTGTAGGGTTAATGAGGACACAACCGCTCAGTGCAGGAGATGGGACCTGATGGAAAGTGCAGCAGAGCAGGCTAGGGCTTTAACTGCAACCGCAGTAAGATCCAGAAAACATACTGCTGCAGGTGCAGGAAAATTTAATAGGAAGCCTGAAGGTTATCAGGATTTCGTATCTGAAGGGAGAGTAACCCCTTACCCCTCAAGTGGGGCAGGCATGCCCATCATCAGACTCAGGGACACAGGGGCTACCAGATCCCTTTTACTGGGAAAAGGCATTACCTTTCCCCCAGAGAGTGCAGTAAGTACCAGAATGGTGGTGAATGGTATTGGAGGGCAGTGTACGCCTGTATCTTTACACCGGGTGCACGTGGAGTGCGACCTTGTTTCGGGACTGGTGACCATAGGGATTGTCCCTAGTTTTCCTGTGGACAGGGTTGGCCTGCTTCTAGGTAATGATCTGCAGGGGTGAAGGTGGTAGCTTCCCCAGTAGTGATAGAGACACCGAAGGAGGTCAGAGAGACAGGGCAGTGGCAGGAGACGGTCCCCTGCAGTTCCCCTGAATGTGTAGTGAATCGGGCCATGGCCAAACCAGCTCCCCCAGAGGAGACAGAATTGGAACTACAGACAGATGACCATGCTGTCTGTCAGATTCTTTCCTTGGAAAGTTAGAGGACCCAGGGACTGGATTAAATGATTTTCCCTAGCTGAGACTCAGCGAGCCAACCCAGTATTGAGAAAGTTAGCACAGGCTGCCTAGACTGAAATTGAAGCAGAGGGAGTCCCTGATTGCTACTAAAGAATTAGGTACTGATGAGGAAATAGAGTTCTCCTCACAGCCCTGAGGACAAAGAGTGGACAATGGTTCACCAGTTGATGGTGCCGCACAGGTACTGAAGAGAAATGTTAAGAATGGCCCATGAGACTACGGTGGCTGTACATGTCGGTATATGAAAAACCAAAGCCTGCATAAGTCAGCAATTTGACTGGCCAAAACTCTAGGAGTTGCCACATGTGTTAGGTTGAGGGGAAACCCCAACCTGTTGTGAAATCTGCACCCCTAATTCCTGTATCGGCTTTTGAGAAACTCTCCAGCAGAGGGCTGGTGAACTGTAAGGGATCTATGCCGAGAACAACCGGGAAAGACAGGCACAGGTCTGGCAGAGAGTTAGAGAGGAAAGGGAAAAAAGGGACAAAGAGGACAGGTTAAAGGAAGTCCGAGAGGATTCCCAAATGAGAACCCCCTACTGTCCGATCAGCCAACCCTGAAATGTTGGAAAAATTAGACCCCACATCCGCCTATGTAAATGCAGACAACAGAAGCACCCTACCAGGGCTGCTAACAGCATTTGCAGAAACCTATAGGGACAAAGTCCTCAAGCGGGCAGAGAAACCACGAGGGTGATGCCTCACCTAGTCGAAGTGTTGTAGAGAAGTGTAGTGGAATTTGGACAAATGCCTGTCAGCAGGAGTGTCCCAGAGGACAAAGGGAAGATTAGCAAAGAATCTTCCCCCCCACCCCACCAGTCAGGAGAAAAGGAAACAAACAATACCCTGAAGTGAACAGCACTTGGATGACTCACCAGAGCACTGAAAATGAGGTCAAAGTGGATCCACCCACTGCAGACTCCTATAATCAGAGCTCAAACCCAGAGCTAATTAAATCCAACAATCCCCCCCTGCAGACCCCAAAAGGAACAAAGGCACCCTAGACAATGATGGAACTTTGCAGGCACCAAGCTCCCAAAAAAGCATCCGCAGTATTTTGCTTTTATGTTTATTGGGATGCCCATCCCCAGCTTATCACCAGATGATACTAAGGAAACTTTAAATTCACTGGGTAACACCTAACTATATCAGACCCACCTCAAGGAAAAAGAGGGCAGTTTAAAGCAGCACTGCTACAAGGAAAAGACAGGCTGAAACAATTTCTAAGATTTCTGAATGAATGAGAAATGCAAGTGTGCTTTGCTGTATTTTTTCTTCTAATTTATAATAAAATGCTCCCCAAAATTGCATTCCATTCAGTGTGGGTGGAGGGGTGATGGAAATCACACCTGCCAAATAGAGACATTAATTTCGTCATATGGGACACTGCTTGAAACTGTTTTACTGGACATTGCAAATGACTTTTTAAAAAAGAAAAGCAGAACTGAACAGCTAAAAGATGACTGCATATTTGCATTCTGAGAAGACAAGGACTAGCTGAGAGACAGCTGAATAGAGTCAATGGGAGTGCTCATTGATTCAATTAGCAAGATGGGTTTTGCCAATATTGATGATCAAAAGACATCGAAAGCCTTTGACTTAGTAAGAGCCAAGCTCCACACCACCACCATGCTTCCCCCACCCCCCCTCCCCACCCCGCCCCCACCGAGTGGGTCTGAAAGACTTTGAAATCGAACGACCTTCCAAGAAGTGGCTGTTTCAAAAGAGATGGTCACATGACCTACTTACTGCGAAGACTGGGGCCTTTGATTTGTGCCTCAGAGTGAAAAAGACTGCAATTTGAACACCGAGGAGAAGACACCTCTCTCTGTGTGTCTCTCTCTCCAGCAAAGTCCCAAAGAACCCACAGTGGCAGCTTAAACTTCAAGATACAGAGAATGCCCCACTTCTGCCTTCTGGTACCAGAGAAGCAAGCCTGAAATTATGTACCTGGCCCCAGCGAGGACTCCAAGACCTTCACTTCAATCAACGACACTACAGCAAGGACAATAAGAACCATATCTGTATACCATTTATTACAAACTCTACTTCAAACCCCCTAATTATTTCTCCCCCTCTGTATCTATTTATGCATGTGCGCCTCTCATGCGAGCATGGTTGTGTTGCGTATTTTAGTAATTTTAACCGGGTTAGAGTGATAAGGTTAATAAACTTACATCTTTCTTGTTTAAACCTAAGAAAACTTGTCTGATTAGTTCATTTGCAATTGTAATGAGAGTGCAGTGAGCAAGGGCTCACTGAGGTGGTAAGCTAAAACCACTGTTTTAAAAGATAAACCCTGTTATGGCCAATCCAACGAAGGTGCAAAAAGGGAGCCTGAGACCCCTTCCTCACCTGGTCGTAACACTACACAGATCAGAATGGGATTTAATTAACAAGCATCATCGTTTTCAGCTTTTAAAATATAATTTTAACACTTTTGTATTAAGCATAGTTAGATGCTTAGTATTTTTTTTTAATTGTCTATAAAGTAAAAGCAGAAAACGTTTATTGGCGGAATAAAATGAAATACAATTGTAGGCTGACAAGAGTGGCACAGTGCAACACAATATCCAGAGTGGAAAATTAACAATTTTGGTTATACCTTCCCCACAGAGGCCTTCATCGAAAGGCAGCCAGACTTCCTTTTACACAAATTCTCGCATCTGGCTCACAAGCAAAATAGCCAGAGGAATGGAAAGCAGGAGGATTCAAGCTCTTTTGTTTAAATAACGATGCATGGTAGAGTAGAACTTATTAGGGGTGGGGTGTGGGGTTGAAGATGAACAGTGAATTGAAAGAAAATAAAAGACTAGCAAATTTCTCAACTTGTAGTTTGAGAGATCGAATTGTGTTTTTTTTTGCGGTAGCATTTCATTACAATGACACAGACCTATCTTTCACAGGAAATACAGCTAACAAAATACCTAGTATCCATGACATTTTATTGAATTTTCAAAATAGAAGATCCCATAAATCTACAACTATGAACATATATACAAACTCAATTCTAAAAAAGTTGTGGTTAAAGCATACAGTATTTGCACATTCTACTCAATGAGAGCACCTGAATTACACAATTCCAGAGATAACCCCATATTTAAATGCTTTGGATATTGCACACTTTGAATATAAACTGGTGGACATGATTATTAGGTGATGGCAGTAGTACAGTAATTTCAATGGTCAAAACAATTTCACTAAAATACTCGACATTAGTGGCATCATAAGCATCTTGAAATAAAAAGGTTAAAGATAACACCTAATTTAGAAAAGTACTGATTTCTTGTATAATAGCTCATGACAATTTAGTTCTAAAAAAAACTTGCATCACGTTTATCAAAAAGATTGAGAGACTGTAATAAACTATTTCTCCCCACCCAAAAATCTCAATTAGTTTGAACACCTACCCATACAACACAATTCCACCAACTATAATAGGCATTCCATTAAGTATTGTTGCATTTAAAGATTACTAAATTAATTCCACATTCCAAACATACAAAATATTTAACCTAATCGTCACAATTTAAGTATACAAAACAATCTACATTAAGAATTTTTAAAAATGATTAATTCAACAAGTTTATAATACACAGTATCCAAATTCAACTGGTTATGCAAACTGTTCACAAAGTTTAAATTATTCATAAAGCAAAAATGTAGCAAAATGTTTAGTATCCTGAAAGTGCTAAGATAAAATGTAAGCAGAAAGAACCTTATGATTTTACACACTGAAACACCACACTATAATGTAGGATAGAAACTAAAAAAAATCCCCAAGTGTTCAACTGTTTATTCACAATACATGTCAACAAACAGCTTAATAAGGTGCACATTTACTAAGCGATATGCTGGAGCTGATTCGTCTGAAGGCGTTCTGCAGGGCACATAGATGTGGATTGATTGTTGGACCCAGCAAAAGCATGAAGGTTCTCCTGTTGGTGGCATAAAAAGTAATGGCGATATGAAATTTGAAGAAAATACACAGGTCACGATCAAAATATGAATTTATGCTTCCTCGACCTTGGATTAATTTATTTCAGATTTGAGGGCTGTTCTTTGTTGAACAACTGCAGTTTATTATATTATGATAATAAATTTGTTACCTACATTAACTTATTTCACACAAGTTACAAATTAAGCTTACTTAAATTATTTGTTAATTCAGAGGAGGTAGGCTAACGGTCAAGAATTCTGATCCGCAAATAGCTGGTTTCAAAATAAACCACAAAATTGGTGATAGCTTTGCAGACAAGCTAATCTAATACACAAACATTTGGGCCGGAATTTTACAGTGGGCAGGAGGGGCCCCATCCACTGGCCGAAAAGTCGGTGGCGAGCCTGGAGATCCAGACTGGCTTTTACGCTCCCCAGGCCCTTAATTGGTCTTGGACGGGGCTTCCATCTCATTGAGGCAAGAGGTCCCACCTAATGGAGCTGCTGGCCAATCAGTGGGCCGGCAGCTTAGTCCCAGCAGCGCCAACAGGAGAGGTGGCCACCGCTGGGACTACACCCAGCTGCAGGTGGAAGATGACGGACAGCCCTGGAATTAAGTTTTTAGGGCCTCACCGGGCCCTAATTTGTCGGGCCCCAGTGAGGCAAGCGGGGTGGGGGTGGGGGGGGGGGGTTGTTGTGCGTTGGGGGCGGTTGGGGCTTCAGGGTCAGCCCTCTGTGGGGCACGGGGTGCCAGATTAAGAGGGTCCCCCCCACCCAGCCCACCATAAGGCTGCCTAGTTTTATCAGGCGGGTTTTCTGAGGCCTCAGTCGCCTGCCAGCCAAACGTAAAATACCTGTGGCAGCGGGCGGAGGCCTGTAATTGGCAGATAATTAGCCACATAAGCACCTTGATTGGCCTGGGGTGGGCAGACCATTTCTCACCACCGCCGTCCCGCGTAAATTGGCAGTGGAGGCGGGAGCGGGTTGGAAAAGGGTCCCCCAGCCTCCCATTCCATTTTACGCCGCCCCCCCCCCCCCACCAGCCCGCTCTTTCAGGAAGCGTAAAATTACGGCCTTGATTTCAATATAAACGTGAGAGGACTTATAGGCAGGATAAGAGACATAATAATCACTATGACAGACAGCACACATCTGGTGTGTAATGAACATGCAAGCATTCTGCCCGCTTTACTGGCTGCTTAGGAACTGTCTGGTGCTTGAAAAATGGGCATGGGGCCATCGCATTTCTTGGCCGTGAACACCCATGACAAAATGACAATAACTTGCACCTAAAGCCCTAAATGGGATATAAAATCATATTCACCATTCCTTATTATGCATCTTCTATATTGCTCATTAATTAAGCAAAGGACCAACATAAAATAATTGAGTTTAGTGGCATGCTATATTCCGGTATGGTTCCAGAAGAGGAAGAGGCAATGTTAATAAATTGACTGCTGTGTGACGTGGTTTTAAAATTTCTGAACATTTTGTTCAAACAAGTCTCCTAAGGTAAAACTGCTCCAGCAATTGAAATGTAATCTATGAAACATGAAAGCTGTTTTCTGGAAAAGGTATATTTTAAAATTAAAATGAACAAGTAATTTCAAAGTAAAAAAAACTGAAAATGCTGGACATATGCAGCAGGTCTGACAGCATCTGTGGAGAGAGAAACAGAGTTAATGGGCCGCATTTTAAGACTCCACCATCGAAATAGGTGGCGGGTGTAAAAAGATGCGACCCACACGCACGGGGACCACGGCACTGAGCTGCCATGATTTCAAACGTGGCAGCTCATTAGCATGTCCTTGCTGCCCGCCACCCCAACCACGTGGAGGGGGAGTCGTCGCTAGCAAAGGCCTCCAGCGCCAATGCTATTTTTAAAGGGTTTGCAGCCCTAAATAAGCATTGATCTTTTTAAAGGGCCTGTTACTTCAAAGTGTAAAAAAATGAATGGACAAGTCTTCCCATGCATTCTCCCACCTTCCCAATGGCATATCACAACATTCCTATCCTTCACCCCCACCCCCCAAGAATACCTACCTTGCAAATTTGGCCTTTTTCAACCCCCCCCCCCCCCCACCCCACCAAAGTTCGGCACCTTTGTCCTTTACTTCTTCCCACCAACCCCCACCCCACCAATCCGAGGCATTTAACACTGCTCCCCCCGGCTCCCCAGCAGAGAAAAAAACCTCCTGCCCCATCCCCACAGGTGTCGCACCATGTTTCCCCAAACGGGGATTTGAAGGTGCGGCATCGTCAGCCGCCAGAATAAAGATTGCAACATGGTGGCTGAATCGCTGCGGCCTGCAGTAGGTATTAACATATTTTAATGTGGGTCCCGTTGCCAAACGGCAGGGTGGCCGCCACCGAGATCGGTACAGGGCCTGCCGCCGTTGGGGTCGGGCCTCCTCCCTACCGACCTTCATTGCTCCCCGCCCCCCCACCATTCCCATTTCAGGTCTGTAACCTTCCATCAGAATTGGGAAAAATTAGAAATGTAATAGGTTTTGAGCAAATGAAAGGGTGAAGGTGGGAAAAAGAATATGTGAAGGTCTGTGTTAGGGTGTAGGGCAGGACAGATTAATTGACAAAAGGTTTCATGGTGCAATGTCAGTGAGTGGTAAAGGGACGAGCAAAGAAACAAAAGATGTGTCAAGAGGAGGTGTGAATGGCAGGATTCTGAATAGCTACCATCTGACAGCAAAGAAATGGAAATGAGAGAGAAAGAGGAGAAAAAAAAGCAAATAAAAAGGGAACAAAATTGGGTCAGAGGATACGATCTAAAATTGTTGAAAGCAATTTTAAGCCCGGAAGGCTGCAAAGTTCCCAGTTGAAAGACGAGGTGCTGTTCCTCAAGCTTGTGTTGAGCTTCATTGGAACACTGCAGCAGGCCAAAAAACTGAAATGTCAGAGCGGGAGCAAGGTGGAGAATTAAAATGAGAGGTGATGGGAAGCTCAAGGTCATGCTTGCGGAACAAACGGAGGTATTTCGCAAAGCAGTTATCCAGTCTGCATTTTGTCTTGCCAATGTACAGCCAACCACATTGTGAGCAGAGGATACAGTATACTAAATTGAAAGATGCATAAGTTAATAGTTGTTTCACTTCGAAGGAGTGGACAGTAAGAAGCGGGGAGGTAAAAGGGCAGGTGTTGCATCTCCTGCGCTTGCATGGAAATGTGCCATAGGAAGGGGAGGGAGAGTTGGGTGACTGAGTGGACCAGGGTATCGCGGAGGGAACGGTCCCTTCAGAATGCTGAAAGGGGAGGGGAAGATGTGTTTGGTCATGGCATCACACTGGAGGTGACGGAAATGGTGGAGGATGATCCGTTGAATACATACTATGCCCTGGAATATTTTTCTAATTTTACTTGTTAGCAGCACTGAAATAATTGAAATATTTAATGAGAAATATAAAAAGAGAAAATAACAAACCCACTGAACAGGGCTAAGTCTGAAAGGAGTGATCTGTCTAAATTTGGAATACTACAATTCTATTGCTGATGAGCTATATGAAAGTCCAGTTTGATCGCAAATTAACCATGGGGATATAACATAGTTGAAACTCTTTTGGATGGCTTTTACAGTTTACAATTTAGTTTCATTAGTATTGAATATTTACTGTATCTGTGTACTAATGGAAAGATTAAGATGCAACCGGAAAAAGGCCATTTTAACTCAAGTCACTCCTTCCGAATGGACAATTTATCCTTCATGAACCCTAACTTCCTACTTAATGGTCTGAGAAAAATGATGTATAAATAACTCCTTAAACTCAAAAGATGATCAAATTAAGCTACAGTTAATACATTCACTCCCTGATTTCCACTGATCAATCCTCGCTTCGGCCCAACACAGGAAACAACCTGACAGCACAGAATCCATGCTCTGAAATGTGCAATCAGCTCACTCCAAATTTATGCTCAAGACTTCTAATCGTCTTCCGAGTTATTTAACAGCGTTTTTTTGAAGAAATTAATTACTGCATTAGCTATTATTGTGAATGTTTCACATATCCACGCAGTTGAGGAAATAAACATTCTTCTAATCTTGCTCAAGATCTGTTAAGCCTGCTCTTATCTACATTTTCTGTACTAACTGCAATTTAAGAGTCCTTCCTGCAATGAAAATAAGTTCAGTTCTCAATGTTTTTAGGATGAGAATCAATACCAAAGTATACAACTGAAAATCTAATTTCATGCATGAGATCTTCATTATCTGTTGTTTTCTATTAGATCATAAAGCTGATAACATTGGAAAAGTATTAAAGCCAGAAACTATGAGAAGCACTTTGAGTGATCAAAAAGTACACAAACATGAATTTTTAAATGCAAGAAAAATATTAAAAGCTCGATCTTTTATTATTGTTCAAATGCCTATCCAACTGAAAGCAGCATGTTACAAGTTACTATTTATCGAATTCTCACCATACTAATACAAAGCTGGCAAGAGATTTTAAAGATTCCTTTTCTGAATAGTCAGCAATATAAGCTAGTTGATCTGACTAGTTTTGGTTTCTCACTATTGCAAGATGATAATTTATTTTAATAAACTTGTAAAATAGTTGTGTAATTGGCAATTCAACTTCAATATAGATAAGTGTGAGGTAATATTTTTGTAGGAAGAATAAGGAGACCACATACTCCTTGGAAAATGAAAGTGTCTAAATGGGGTAGAGGAAGAGGGGGATCTGGGAGTAAAAGTAGTAACGCAGGTTAATTAGGCCATAAAAAAGTAAACAAAGCATTTGGATTCATTTCTAGGGAAACAGAATTGAAAGCAGAAGTTATATTATGTTTGTGTAGAACCTTGGTTAGACTACATTTGGAGTACTGTGAACAGTTCTGATCTCCATACTATTAAAAAAATAAGGCCCTGGAAAAGCTGAAAAGACTGAGGGGTGACCTAATAAGAAGTTTGATGGAGTAGGCGTAGAGAAGTTATTTTCATTTGCAGCTGAGGCCAGAATTAGGGGCCAGAAGCATTAGATTAGGTTAGATTAGAGATACAGCACTGAAACAGGCCCTTCGGCCCACCGAGTCTGTGCCGAACATCAACCACCCATTTATACTAATCCTACACTAATCCCATATTCCTACCAAACATCCCCACCTGTCCCTATATTTCCCTACCACCTACCTATACTAGTGACAATTTATAATGGCCAATTTACCTATCAACCTGCAAGTCTTTTGGTTTGTGGGAGGAAACCGGAGCACCCGGAGAAAACCCACGCAGACACAGGGAGAACTTGCAAACTCCACACAGGCAGTACCCGGAATCGAACCCGGGTCCCTGGAGCTGTGAGGCTGCGGTGCTAACCACTGCGCCACTGTGCCGCCCTCAATTGTCACAAATAATTCCAATAGAGAATTCAGGAGAAATGCATCTACCCAGAGAGTGGTTAGAACACAGAACTCACTACCATAGAGAGTAATTGAGGCAAATAACAGATGTGTTCAAGGGGAATCTAGATAAGCATGAGGAAGAAAAGAATAGGAAATGTTGCTGGGGTTAGAAGAGGTGGGGTGGGAATGGGCTCATGTGGAGCATAAACACCAGCAGGGATCTATTGGGACTAAATGGCTGTTTCTGCATCATAAATGCTTTGTAATTTTCATAGGACCATTGTTAAAATGGATTCTTGAACCTATACCTGAACCACCTTTGCATTACCCTTATTTGGTACAGATTGCAGAGGACTTGTCCGAACAGAACATTAAAACAATAATGCATTTCAAAGTGAAAGACACTTAAAACATGAGGGGCCTCTCGAGAGGAAAATCTTGAATCCGGTTAAAGATGGCACATGTTAAAAAATATATAGTATTTGTTGACTGTGAAGGGGATTGGACAAAGGTGATTTTTATTTCAAGACTGGAATTCATGACTCAGCTATCAGCAGACAATTTAACAAATATGGGCCAAAGTATAACAATGAAAAAAAAAATCATGGTCAGAGGTTTTTTATTAACCCCTTCTGAGCTAGGGAATTTTACACACTAAAGGGGTTTGAGAAAAAGTGAGAATATATAGGGTCATGGGTTTTTGATTTTTATTGGCTAAAAAAAAAATCTTCAATTCAGTTGATTCATAGAAGCATTTGGTGAATATAGAATTGTAATGGAGTAGACCTTTACCAGTAAGGTGATGACAATTTCCTGAAGGAGGAAAACTGTAAGCAACACTACGGAATTTTGAAAAACACTGAAATTATATAATGGCTTGGACCAAAAATAAAATGGAAAGATTGAAACCAAAAGAGATAAATTTAACTCAGGGAACTTTCCTTTTTTAAAAAGAGGGAATTGGACAGAAAGCATTTGTGATCTAGAGTGACCAGCTACAAGAAAGTGCTGTTTTTCGTCCAAATATCTTAATCACCAAGTTTGAAGTAGACATCAGTAGTTTTCACAGCACACTGGTCCTAGAACATGAACTGAAGAAAAGAAATGGTCTCTTAAGTCAGTATTTCACACTAAAAGTGTTGGACAATAGATCAAGAATTACATGAAACATATTTTCTTGGAATATAAACTGGATATCATATTCAGTCATTACATTCTTTTCTTTGCCTTAATCATATTTAACTATCCTCATTTATGTGTATGACAATAGACAAATTGAATCCAAACATTGTGATAAAACTAACCACTTAACTCTATGCAAATCAAAATGATTAAAATGGTTGTTTTAAGAAACCTACCTTCAAGAAGCTGCCCAGTTCATCTACCAGTATTCCATTACACTGCTACAATTTTAGACAGAAATGCAAAGGTCAACATAGGTACAATTTCAGCATTGCAGCTATTCCATTTAATTTTAATGAAAAAAAATCTTATCCGTTTAGTTTAGTGAAGGGTTTCTTTCAAAATGACCCATTCCGTTAGGGTCTAACATTTAAGTAGTCAAGTTAATATTTCTTTAACTACATATTTATCTGCAGTGATAGCTGTGCAATACAAGATATTAAATATGATTAAGTTAAACATTTGTATTAATACAACAAATTTGAATACAACAAACTGCATAGCAATACAGTTCTGAAATGCAAGCAATGTCCCCACTACCAAGAGGCAGCTACAAGGTGATAAGCTGCACAACAGACATTAACACTGCTGGATAAGGAATAGGGACTGATTCTTTATACAGGGTAGGGGAATGATGTGACAATACGTAGTACATCAGTCACAGGAAACTGCTGAAAGTTCATTTAAAAATGAAACAAATTACTGTGTTAATCATAATGATAAAATATAAAATTCAGCTTTCCTTTACAACACTTTATTACTGGTTTTAGACATTTCAAGAACCTGATGAGAAAGCAATATTGGTGCAGAGGCATTAAGTGAAATTCAAGATGATTATCCATTTTATTCAGCACAACTTACAAATTACATTTGAAATCATTTGATACAATGTGCAGGATCACTTCGTGATCCAATTCTGTATCTTGGCAATTTTACACTGAAAGATCGCCATTTACTCATTCCAGCTTATCCAACAACAGGTCAAACCACCATAAATCTTTAACATTTTCTGCTGTCAGGACTCCAATGCCTTAATTCATACTCCATTCACTTTTTCGAACATGGCATTGTCTCTATTCATTCTACGTCAATAACCAAACCATTCATTTTTCTTTGGATCTTGCCTAGCAAACACCCATTTTCTAGTGCCAACTTTTCATCCAAACTTGAGCATGCTTTCTTTATGCTTCTGATGTGGATCAGCCAGGTCAATGTGGAAGACTCCTGTTGACCTTAGTGACCCTGGACTTCGGGTTGTGGTGGGGGGAAAGAAAATAAAGAAGTGCGGTTCCTGCATGCAATTTCTTTGTGGTGATCCTTGCTGAAAAGTGCGTGAATGCCAGGTGAGGACTGAATCATAATAAACTGCAATTCTCCCTTGAAACAAAATAATCTGCAAATGCTTATTATATCCAAGATCTCTCAAAGAATTGATAAATTGAGGGTTATTGCTGCTGGGAGAATTATATCTTTATACAGGTCAGGCTTCAAAGGAGAAAAAAATACTACAATAACTTTTTAAAATATTCTTTTCTTGGTGTTTCGGTCGACACCCCTCCCTCAACCACCACCAAAAACAGATTTACGGTTCTTATTTGCTGTTGGTAGGATCTTGTGTACAAATTGGTTGCCATATTTGCCTACTTAACAGCGATTACACATTAAAAAGTAATTAATTGAACATGATGCTCATTAAGACACTAAGGACATAGGTGCTACATAAATGCGTCATAAAGACAGTAAATATGTACCATAATTGTTTCATAATTAAAAATACAATGCATCCAAAACATATTTAATCACCAAAAACAGCCATTACCAACTATTGCCCAAACACTACAATAATGGAATTACTTTTCATAAATATGGGATAGACCAGCATCTGCAACAGCTGAGGTGGAGAGCATGCAGAAATTTATTGGTACCTTTAATTTGTTGACTGATTTTTGATGGTATTTCTTCAAACAAATGGGCTCATAATAGCACCCAAAGGAAAGGGTACCTCTGAAGTTTATTAACTGTAAATCTGCTATTAAGAATTAAAGTTAAAGATTGTATTAGATCAAAAGAAGAGACTTATTAAGTTGCCAAAAAAGTTGGAAGCCTGAGGATTGGGAGCATTTTAGAATTTAGAAAAGGAGGATCAGGAAACTAAAAAAGAAAGAGAAAATAGAATATCAAAGTACACTTGCGAGAAACATAAAATGGGACTATAAAAGCTTCCATAGGTATATAAAAAGGAAAAGGTTAGCAAAGACAAATGTGGGCACAGAAAGGAGAATTTATAATGGGGAATAAGGAAATGGCAGAGAACCTAAACAAATACTTTGTGTCTGTCTTCACAGAGGAAGATACAAAAAAACTTCCAGGAATACTAGAGAATCAAGGACTAGTGAGAATGAGGAACTGAAAGAAATTATTAGTAAAAAGTACTGGAGAAATTAATGGGACTGAAAGTTGATAAATCTGCTGGACTTGATGATTTATGTCCCAGAGTGTTGAAACAGATGGCTGTACAGATATTGGATGCGTTGGTGGCCATCTTCCAAAATTCTATAGATCCTGTAACAGTTCCGGCAGATTGGAAGGTAGCAAATGTAACGCCACTATTTAAGAAAGGAGGTGGAGAGAAAACAGGCAACTACAGACCTACTAGCCTGACATCAGTAGTAGGGAAAATGCTAGAGTCTATTATAAAGGATGTGATAACTGGACACTTAGAAAATACTTGTAGGATTGGGCAGAGTCAACATGGATTTATGAAAGAGAAATCCTGTTTGAGATTTTTTTGAGGATGTAACTAGCAGAATAGATAAAGGGGAACCAGTGGATGTGGTGTATTTGGATTTTCAAAAGGCTTTCGATAATGTCCCACACAGGAGGTTAGTAAGCAAAATTAGAACACGTGGGATTGGGGGTAATATACAGGCATGGATTGAGAATTGGTTAATGGACAGAAAACAGAGTAGGAAAAAACAGGTCATTCTCAGGTTGGCAGGCTGTGATTAGTGGGGTACTGCAAGGATCAGTGTTTGGGCCCCAGCTATTCATAATCTATATCAATGATTTGGATGTAGGGACCAAATGTAATATCTCCAAGTTTGCCAATGACAGAAAGCTAGGTGGGACTGAGAGTTGTGAGGAGAATGCAAAAGAGGCTTCAAGGGGATTGAGACAGCTAAGTGAGTGGGAAAGAACATGGCAGATGGAAAAATGTGAAGTTATCTACTTTGGTAGGAAAAACAGAAATCCAGAACATTTCTTAAATGGAGAGAGATTGGGAACTGTTGACATCCAAAGGGACCTGGGTTTCCTTGTTCATAGATCACTGAAAACTAACACGCAGGTCCAGGAAGCAATTAGGAAGGCAAATGGTATGTGCATTTATTGCAAGAGGATTTGCGTACAGGAGTAAAGAAGTCTTACTGCAATTATATAGAGCCTTGGGAGTATTGTATACAGTTTTGGTCTCCTTACCCAAGGAAGAATATATTTGCCATAGAATGAGTACAACGAAGGTTCACCAGACTGATCCCTGGGATGGTGAGATTTTCCTAAGAGGGGTGATTGAGGACACTGGGTCAAATTCTCTAGAGTTTAGAAGAATGAGAGGTGATCTCATTGAGCATACAAAATTCTCACAGGGCTTAACAGGAAGGATGTTTCCCCTCACTGGGGTTTCTAGAACCAGGGGACATAGTCTCAGAATAAGAGGTAGGCCATTTAGGACTGAGATGGGAAGGAATTTCTTCACTCAGAGGATGTTGAATCTTTGCAATTCTCTATCCCAGAGGGCTGTGGAGGCTCAGTCATTGAGTATATTCAAACAGAGAACGATACATTTCTTGTTTTAAAGCTATCAAGGGATATGGGGATAGTGTGGGGAAAATGACGTTGAGGTAGAAGATCAGCTATGATTGAATGACGGAGCAGGCTCGAGGGGCCAAATGGCCTACTCCTGCTCCGATGTACACCTACAACCTTTCCAGGATAATCAAATGTGCTCCACAGACTCTTCAATATCTTCAGAATTTATTTTAGCAATTTGTTGAAATGTAAATATGAAAAAATACTCATACATTTGCACTTGAGAAACAGTAGAAGCTTTGCAGAACTAATTGATGGAACACCTGTGGATGTGTTTATATAGACTTTCAAAAACTGTTTGATAAAGTTCCACACAAGAGATTAGAAGCAAAAGTTGGTATAGGGAATCTAAGTTAACCATGTGGCATGTTTTGGTAACTTGTTGGGAGCTAAGAGACAAAGCACAGGGATTAAGGGAATGTTCTTCGATTGGTAGGATGTGATAAGTGGTGCTCCCTTGGGATCTACAGTGAAGCCTCAGCTTTTCATCATATACATGAATGAATTGGATGAAGGAATAGAGAATTGCATATCCATGTTTGCAGATGATATGAAATTAGGAGGCAAAGTTGTGCGCGTGGATGGCTACAAAGGGACATATACAGATCAATTGAGTAGGCAAAACTGTGGCAGATAGAGCTCAATGTAGAGAAATGTGAGGTCCTCCACTTTGGATTCAATAAAGAAAAATAGGAATATTTCCTTAATGATGAGAGACTAGAAACTGGAAGAACAAAAGGCTTTGGGTGTCCAGGTACACAAGGCAGTAGACAAGTACAAAAAAAAAGCAAAATAAGGCTAAAGGAATATCGGCTTTTATTTCAAGTAACAGAAATACAAAGGGAAGGAAGTTATGCTGCAGTTGTATTAAAACTTGGTCAGTTCCCTTCCAGAGTACTACACTCAGCCACCACATCTCAGGAAAGACATACTGGCCTTGGAGTGCAAATTCCCTAGAATGATATCAGGGTTTTAAGGGTTAAGTTATAGAAAAGTTTGCATAAACTTGGCTTCTATTACCTTGATTTTAGAAGGTTGTTTAAGGTCAAAGTGTTTAAAATCATAAAAGAATTTGATAGAAAGGCTACAAAGAAGCCATTTTGTCTTCTAAGGGATTTCAAAACAAGGGGCACAATCTTAACTTTTTTAAATCTTTCAAGGGATGTAGGTGTCACTGGCAAGGCTAGCATTTGTTACCCAACCCTAATTGCCCTTGACAAGTGAGTGGCTTGCTAGGTCATTTCAGAGGGCAGGTAAGAGTCAACCATATTGCTGTGAGTCTGGAGTCACATGTAGGCCAGACCAGGTAATGATGGCAGATTTCCTTCCCTAAAGGTCATTATTGAACCAGGTAGGTTTTTATGACAATCAAAAGTTTCATGCTATCTTTCAATTCCAGATTTTTAAAATTAATTAATTGAATTTAAATTCCACCAGCTGCCATGATGGGATTAGAACCTATATCCCCAGGGAATTAGCCTGGGCCTCTGGATTACTAGTCCAGTGACATTACCACTGCACCACTGTCTCCCTGTAGAGCTAGGTCATTCAGCTGTAAAATCAGGATGCACTTTTTCATGCAAATTGTAGTGGCAGTCTCTCCCCCAACAGGCTGTGGATGTTGAGCCCACTGATTTTTCTTTGAAGGGGAAACTGATTTTTATTTGGTAAGTCATTCATAGGATATGGATCTAAAGCAGGTAAGTGGGGTTGTGGCACAGATCAGCCGTGATCTCATTGGATGGTGGAACAGGCTCGAGGTACTGAATGGCCTACCCCTGTTCCTATACCTCAAGCTGAACAGAGCTAGAATTCCTGAAATTGTCATGTTTGTCATGTCTTGCTGCTTATAGCATGACAGTAAATTAATGTTTAAATCCTCACATCAGTTGTGGCTCAGTGGGTAGCATTCTCGCCTCAGAGTCAGACGGCTGTGGGATCAAGTTCCACTTCAGCACAAAAATATAGGCTGACACTGTTGGAGGTGTCAGCTTTTTGGATGAAACGTGAAACTGAATCCCAATTTTCCCTCTCAGGTGCATACAAAGGATCCCATGGTATTATTTCAAAGAGCAGGGGAGTTATCCCACATCCTGACCAATATTTATCATTCAACATCACTACAAACAGATTATTTGGTCAGTACTGCATTGCTGTTTATTGGAGCTTGCTGCCATGTTTTCTACATTACAACAGTGACTATACTTAAAATATTTAATAGTTTGTGAAGTACTTTGGGACATCTTGAGATAATGAAAGGCCTTGTAGGTCTTTCTTTCTGTCTGATGCTGCACCACAATTTTTTTTAAAAAGAGAAAAATGTAGTATATCAAGTACCTTAACAACTCCAAAGACAGGAGTGTCTCACCAACCAGAAAGCTTTGGAGGAGCTGAAGCTCTGGGGAATCTGGTCAAAGTATCATATGGAGGTGTGCTATTGATGTGAACAAAACCCAAAATCAATTAAGCCAAAATATTTACCGCATCAGTTAAACAGCTATTTATTCAACTTTGTTCTGAAACCATGCTGTTTAAAATAAAAAAACATTCATCTGCTTGCTTGAAAATGATCATCGTTCTCTTTATTCAAACAGAAATCACAATCTTTAAAAAAAAATGCTGAATTTGCATTGAAATTGAAAAGTACTCAGTTCTCAAACATAACAGTTGTATCTATAAAATACTTGCTTGCCTTTGAACAGCATTTAAAATAACATTTGAAGCACAATAAATCTCATGAAAATAACTTTAGCATGCACACTCATACAGTAAGACAACAGCAAAATACTGCAGATGCTGGAAACCTGAAATAAAGACAGAAAATGCTAGAATTACTCAGCAGGTTTGGTGGCATCTGTGGAGAGAGACACAGAGTTAATGGGCTGGATTTAGTGGAGGCAGCAGGGGCCCTGCCGCTAGGGCCAAAAGTGAGGGGCAGCCCCGCTTCGGCAAGAAGTCGGACCCAGGGCCGCATTTTGCCAACGGCAGCCAATTAAGCAACTGCTGCCGGAACTGCCACCCTAGAAAGGAGTTACCCAATTGGAGGGCTGGCAACTCAGCAGCACCACCCCTAAAAGCAGCCACTTCTGGGGCTGCGCCTAGAAGATGAGGGCGCATCAATGGCCTTGTGCCCTCAAAGTCAGGTGAGTGGGGTCTGGGGGCACCAGGGCCAGTCAGGCAGGCCCGATTGAAAGGGGGGATGGGTGGGTGGGGGGGGGAGGGCCGCTGAGGACAGGAGTCGTTGTTGCCTCGGAGGTAGCCATTGGAGAACCCTTTCTGGGCTAAAGAGTGCCCAAAAAGGATGCCCCTCCACCTCCCCCAAGCTGGGTAAAATTCTAGCGGAGACAAGAAGTGGCTCAATTGGGCTCTGTGCAGGTGGGCTGTCTGCCAGCTTTCCGCTGCTGGCAAAAAGGTATGGTGGTGGTAAGACATCGGGCAAGCCACCCAATGCCTTCCAGTGCTGTTTTGCCAGCTTTCCTGCCTCCCAGCCCATCTCCTAAGGGCTGGTAAAATTCAGCCCAATATTTCAGGTCAGACAGACCTGAAATGTTAACTCTGTTTCTCTCTCCACAGATACTGACAGACATGCTGAGTATTTCAAGCATTTTTTGTCTTTATTTCTGATACATTAAGAAACTGATTACAGCTTGTTGGTGTTTACAGACATTAAACTGCACTGCTTACCCATTCAAATCAGACACAAAACATGCTTTCAATCACCCATTCTCTGAAATGAAGCATCATCACTTTACACGGAGTTAGAGTGATATATCTAATGAAAATTAGTTCATGTAAAGCTTCTAAAATTACAAGAAAATTAATTCAATTTTTATGGTGATTTATATGTGTACATATGCATTGGTTTGGACAGGCTGCTCCATTTTGCAACTTTCGCTAATTATGCAGAAATAATTTAGTCCAAACCATATTCTGAATCCTGTCTCATTTGAATTGTTCCAAAATCAAATGCCTTATTTGCTTCAGATTTGTTTTTTTTTATTTGGTTCTACAAATCCCTTTTTAAATAAAGGGGACGAAGAGAGTCATGATTCAAGCATACACACTTAGCCTAACAAATCTGAAGCTTTGTAGTTATGAAAATTGCCCTGAACCATAGCAGATATGGTAATTTTTTTAATTGCACAAGCTAGGTCCATGGCAGTTAGTAGCAACATGGTGGCAACCTTGTGAATTTTCTCTAACATTCAGAATTAATCAGCATGAAGAAAATTTTAACAGCTGTTTCATTCATGGTAAAATGTGCAACAGGCAAAATTGCAGCAGTTCCTGCTATTCCAGCCTCTGCCTTATACCAAGAGCAGATAAGTATAAACTCACTGAGACTTGCTGTGTTAATTGGGCTTAATTGTCATAGAGTCAGACACCATAGAAACAGACCCTTCGGCCCACCGCGTCCACGCTGACCATAATGCCTATCTATACTAATCCCACCTGCCTGCATTAATTCCATATCCCTCTATGCCTTGCTCATTCACGTACCTGTCCAGATGCCTCCACCACCTCCTCTGGCAGCTCATCCCAGATACCCACTATTCTTAGTGTGAAAAATTTACCCCTTTGATCCCCTTCAAACCTCCTCCCTCTCCCTCAAATCTATGCCCTCCAGTTTTAGTCACCCCTACCATGGGAAAAAGACTCTGGCTATCTACCCTATCTAATGCCTCTCAATTTTATATACCTCTATCATGTCCCCTCTCAGCCTCCTTCGCTTCAGGGAAAACAGACCCAGCCTATCCAATCTCTCTTTATAGCTCAAGCCCACCAAACCAGGCAACATCCTTGTGAATCTTTTCTGCACCCTCTCTAGCTTAATCACATCTTTCCTGTAGTGCGGCGACCAGAACTGCACACAGTACTCCAAGTGCAGCCTAACCAACGTTATGTACAACTGTAACATGACGTCCCAACTCTTGTACTCAATGCCTCGGCCGACAAAGGCAAGCATGCCATATGTCTCCTTCACCACCTGTCTACCTGTGTTGCCACTTTCAGGGAACTATGTACTTGCACCCCAAGGTCTCTCTGCTCAACAACAATGCCCAGGGTCCTGCCATTCACTGTATATGTCCTGCCCTGGTTTAACTTCCCAAAATGCATCACTTCACACTTGTCTGCGCTAAATTCCATTTGCCAATCCCTTGCCCACTTTCCCAGTTTATCTATTTCCTGTTGTAACCTTAGACAACCTTCTTCACTGTCCACTATACCACCAATATTGGTGTCATCTGCAAACTTACAAATCATGCCCCCTCCATTCACATCCAAATCCAAATCATTAATATATATGACAAACAACAGAGGGCCCAGCACCGATCCCTGCGGCACACCACTGGTCACTGGCCTCCAATCTGAAAAACAACCCTCCACTACCACCCTCTGCCTCCTGTCACCAAGCCAATTTTGTATCCAATTTGCTAGCTCACCCTGGATCCCATGTGTTCGAACCTTCTGGACCAGCTTACCATGCGGGTCTTAGTCAAAGGCCTTGCTAAAGTCCATGTAGACAACGTCCATCGCCCTGCTGTCGTCAATGCTCTTGGTCACCTCCTCGAAAAACTCAATCAAATTCGTGAGACATGATTTCCCATGCAATAAACCAGGCTGATTATCCCTAATCAGACTTCGCCTTTCCCAATGCATGTAAATCCCGT
Organism: Heterodontus francisci; assembly: GCF_036365525.1. Lineage (NCBI taxonomy): Eukaryota > Metazoa > Chordata > Chondrichthyes > Heterodontiformes > Heterodontidae > Heterodontus > Heterodontus francisci. The sequence goes on from NW_027141029.1 coordinate 162,282, forward strand.
CTCTCAGAATCCCTTCCAATAACTTTCCCACCACTGATGTAAGGCTCACCGGCCTGTAGTTCCCTGGCTTATCCCTGCTGCTCTTCTTAAATAAAGGCACAACATTAGTTATCCTCCAGTCTTCCAGTACCTCACCTGTGGCTAACGATGATACAAAAATCTCTGCCAGTGCCTAGCAATCTTCTCCCTTGCTTCCCTTAGCATCCCAGGATAGGCCCTGGGATTTATCCACCTCAATGTGCTTCAAAACCTCAAACACCTCCTCCTTTGTATGATAAACTCCAGGATATCGCTGTTCCCTCCCTTGAACTCACTAGCTTCCATGACCATCTCCACGGTAAATACAGACAAGAAGTATTCATTTAAGACCTTGCCCATTTCCCGTGGCTCCACACACAGATTACCACACTGATCCTTAAGGGGACCTACTCGCTCCCTAGCTACCCTTTTACTCAGAATATACTTACGGAATCTTTTAGGATTCTCCTTTATCTGATCTGCCAGGGAAATCTCATGGCCCCTTTTCACCCTCCTAATTTCCTTCTTAAGTGTACTCCTACATTCCCTCTACTCCTCGAGGGACTCACTTGATCCCAGCTGCCTATACCTGACATATGCCTCCTTCTTTGTCCTGACCAGACCCTCAATATCCCTCGTCAACCAAGGTTCCCTAAACTTGCCAGCCTTGCCCTTCCATCTAACAGGAACATGCTGGCCCTGAACTCTTCCTATCTCACTTTTAAAAAGCCTCCCACTTGCCAGACGTCCCTTTACCTGTAAACAGCCTCTCCCATTCAACTTTTGAGAGTTCCTGTCTGATGCCATCGAAATTAGCCTTCCCCCAATTTAGGACTTGAACCTGAGGACCAGTCCTATCCTTTCCCATAACTATCTTGAAGCTAATAGAGTTATGGTCACTGGTCCCAAAGTGCTTCCACACTGACACATCAACCACCTGCCCAGCCTCATTTCCCAAGAGGAGGTCGAGTGTAGCCCCTTCTCTAGTAGGACCATCCACATACTGCTTCAGAAAACTATCCTGGACACACTTAACAAATTCTTCCCCATCTGATCCCTTAGCACTATGGCAGTCCCAGTCAATATTAGAGTAGTTAAAATCACCTATTACAACCCTATAATTCCTGCACTTATCTGTGATTTCCCTACATATATGCTCCTCCAATTCCCTCTGACTATTGGGGGGCCTATAGTATAATCCCATCAAAGTGAACACTCCTTTCTTATTTCCAAGTTCTATCCATATGGCCTCGCTGGACGTTTCCGGCCACCACTTCCCCCCCCCGACAGAGCTGCCTGTCCTGCCCATCCCTCAACCACGTTTCCGTAACAGCTACATCACAATCCCATGTACCGATCCATGTTCTGAGTTCATCTGCCTGACCTGTACGGCTTCTTGCATTAAAGTAAATACAATTTAGCCTACCAGACCTTTCATGCGCCCTGTCCTGCCCCTGCCCGACTTGCCTACTGGACTTGCTTGCTTTAACCTCTACATTTGCCACAACTATCTCATCGGAGAGACTACTACTTTGGGTCCCACCCCCATGCAAGACTAGTTTAAACCCTCCCAAGTATTACTAGCAAACCTCCCTGCAAGGATATTGGTCCCCTTCCAGTTCAGATGCAACCCTTCCCTCTTGTACAGGTCACTGCTGCACCAGAAGAGATCCCAATGATCCAAGTAGCTGAAGCCCTCCCGCCTACACCAGCTCCTCAGCCATACATTCATTTGCCTTATCCTCCGATTCCTACCCTCACTAGCACGTGGCACAGGGAGTAATCCTGAGATTACAACTCGAGAGGTCCTGCTTTTTAACTTTCTGCCTAACTCCCTATATTCACTTTGCAGGACCTCATCTCTCTTCCTTCCTCTGTCACTAGTACCAATATGGGCCATGACCTCTGGTTGCTCACCCTCCCCTTTCAGAATGTCCTGCGGCCGCTCCGAGACATCCTTGACCCTAGTACCAGGAGGCAACATACCATCCTGGAGTCTCGTATGTGGCCACAGAAACGCCTATCTGCACCCCTTACGATAAAATCCCCTATCACTATAGCTCTTACACCCCTTTTCCTCCCCTCCTGTGCAGCAGAGCCCTCCGTGATGCCACGGACCTGGCTGTTGCTGCTTTCCCCTGGGAGGTCATCCCCCCACCAATCCCCCCCCCCATCAAAAACAGTATCCAAAGCGGTATATCTGTTTGAGAGGGGGATGGCCACAGGGGACTCCTGCACTCCCTGCCTGCGCCGACTACTCTGTCTAGTGGTCACCCATCCCTTTTCTGCCTGTGCAGCCATTACCTGCGGTGTGACCACCTCACTAACGTGTTATCCACGATGTCCTCAGCATCGCGGATGCTCCACAGTGAATCCATCCTCAGCTCCAGCTCTGTACTGCGGGTAGCCAGTAGCTGTATGCAGGTGATGGGCATTAACTGGGGATTCACTTGTGCCTCTGTAAATAGAGGCAGACAAACTATGGCTGCTGTAGTTTGGAGGTGTATGCTTGTAATATGTAGCACTATAAATAAATGCTTATTAAAAAAAAGTGTATAAAGATTGGCTCCAGTTCTAGCATTCACCAACTGGCTTTCTGGATTAAAATGGTGGCTGAGGATGGTTACTTAAAAGGTGAAGGTTGGAAACCAAGAAAAAAAATTGAGACAGAAAACTACAATCCTTGCAGCCATTGTAGAAAACAGCAGAAAGCAAGTGTAAATTGGCAGGGTTTTGATCACATTCCAATGTTTACAGAGACTGAACCATATGATCAGTGGAAGAATGAAGAGGATATATGGACACGGTTTATGTCCCCATCAAAAAAGGAAACAAGGCATGGTCTTGGCGTTGTCACTTCCTACAAGTAGTCAAATCAGAAGTAGAGTATGTTGTGAGATAGATACCCGTCAGTTGGATAGTGAAGAAGGTATGGACCTTCTACTAGAGTTCTTGGATGAAATCTACAGGAAAGATGATCTGTTAAATGGCTGTGAGGTATGGTCAAATTTTGATAGATTTCGGAAAACAGATGGTCATTCCATGGAAGAATACATCACAGACTTTAACAGATTGAATAAAAGATTGACAAAATTCAAATTGGGGATCACTACTAGTACTTAAATTGCTGGATTGTGCTAACTGTCTCACATGCACAGATTACTGGTTCTAACTTGCGTTTGCTTCCCAGAGAGGGAGACAGAACCCTTTGCATTACAATGCTGCGGCCTTGAAAAAATTCCTGGGGAAAGTCTTTGCCTTCAGCCTTCATGGAAGGAATGGAACATTCCATGGTAAGAAGAAATGGGGACTCAATGACTGAAACATTTAGAAATATGGCAGATACTGGACATGGACATCAATACAATGGAAGTATTAGAGATAGGTAGAATGAGGATAAAAGCATATTTAGCACATCTGGCTATTACAGCAGAAGACAGAACTGAAACAGCAATAATAGGGGAATGAATCCAAAGAATGCCCAGGGAACAGTTAATAGGTGGTTCAAGCGTAACTCAAGGTATTATGTGATGAACTGCCCAAAGTGGAGAGGCAGGTTCCTCAAGATAACACATGAAGAGAATTCTGAGGAACAGGATAAGATAATGATGCACCCATACAAAGTATATTCGTAACCAGGAGTTTTAGGCTTGTGATGAATGTGTTAGTTGCAGATTCCTTTAACTGTACAGTACTAGATAGTGCTTGCACTTCAACAGTATGTGGAACAGACTAGTGAAAATGTTATCTTGATTCACGAAGTAGTGAGGATCAATGCAAGGTTAAGGAATATAAAAGTACTACTTTAGGTTTGGTGATGATGACACATTGACATCACTAAAGAGAGTTGGAATTCCATGTAAAATAGCGAGAGTAAACTATTTTATAAATACCTATGACAGTCCTATGCTGTTGAGTAAACCCTCTATGAAAAAGGCAAAAACTCGACATGGAGCATGATAAGGCAATTACTTTTGGAAAGTCAGTGAATCAGCAGTTTTATATAGACCGTGATTTAACTGTTAGTTCATGTTTAATTTTTGTAAGTTTTAGTCTGAGTGTTAAAGTAAAATTTATAAAAGTGAACTCCTCTCAGTTTGTTTTTTTTTCCTTCTAAATTGGGGTCAGTTGGTGGATTAGATTATTTTGGTTTGTGATCTCCACGGGGATCATAACAAAATCATAAAGGAGAACTTTCAGGCATCTTCGTGATGCATGCAAAATTTGAGAAATGCGCAAATAAGATTACAGTAGAATTTAAAATTGGGAGTTGAGCTTGTGGGGCCTTTAAATACGTTGGTTTAAATATTAAGCAGAGTAGGTCTTGAATAAATTTAAATCAATAATCCTATTCAGAAAGTGTTACTCCCATCCCGGTTAATCATGTTCGGTCTTCATAGAAAGATGAGTTATATTTAAAGAGACAGAGCAAATGTGAGGCTGGATTGGTCAGTTGAACTGGTTGGGCACTCAGCCTATACCAGATGCTAGTTTTGATGTATTGGAGTTAAGTACTATAATAAAACACCCTAAAGTTGAGAATGTCATAAGGGCAAATAAAACATAATGAAAATTACATCTGGAGAAATACATACTTAAGCTCCCATCCTTAGCTGCCCCAAAGAATATGAAATTAGTCTTTTTTAGTGATTCTTCACATACTAATCTTTATGATGGATGTTCTAGTGCAGCTGGTATCATAATATTTCTTATGGATGAGAATGGGAAATGTCCTTTAGCTTGGGAAGCTAAGAAAATAAAAAGGGTTGTTAAAGGTACTTTGGCTGCTGAAACACTGGCTCTTGTGGAAGCAGTGGATGCGGGATTGTATTTGTTGAACATTTTAAGTGAGATTCTATGTAATGGGTGTACTCAAAGTAGTATACCCATTGAATGCTAAGTAGATGATAGTTTAGTGTGGGATAATGTACACTGCACAAAACATGAGAAAAGTTTATGGATTCAACTTGCTGGTTTGAAACAAATGTTGGAAAGGAAATTACTAAAATAAATGGGTGGATGCAAGTCATCAACTATCTGTTTTACAAAATGAAGTGCATGTACAAATAATTTGTCAGGGGCCCTAGAAGAGGGGTGTCTCATAATGTAATGCTTTTCACAGATTATGGAGACTTTTGATTTGGTTGCACATATATACTCCAAATTTTATTTAAAGAGATAGAAGGAAATCGATTAATCATACATTAATTGTGTTTATTTGCATAAATGCGATAGGCATTAACTGGGGATTCACATGTGCCCCTATAAAATAGACAGACTAAAACTGGGGTTAGGTGGTATATGCTTATAATGTTGAATTCTGTAAATAAATGCTTATAGTGTGTAAAGATTGGCTCCAGTTCTACCCTTTACAACCAACTTTCTGGAATATAACATACTGTGCCCTTAAAAGGCAGATTTGAATTTCCAGCTCTCTGGATCCTGATTTACCTAAACATTCATTTCTGCTATCCAGCATGTAACACTGAAAAACTGATGCATCAAAACAATGAATTACTCAGCCTACAGTAATTTTCAAATAAAAGTCTGCTCCACAAATCATGTTTTCTTGGCTTGAAGCCGGTACAGCTCACAAGGTTTAGGATGTGCCCTGAAAACATTTCCTATAGATTATCATGTATATGTATTACACAGTTTATGGAGAAGAACAAATGAATCAATATCCATTTTTAAATTTATACCACTCCTTCCATAGATACACTAAAATTAGCCAGTCATCTCCATAAAATGAAAGCACACAACCTAATCCAAAGCAATGACCATGTCACATCCTTCAGACATGCATCTTTTAGATTATTTTCATGAAACTATGAATTCAGAAATATTGAAGAAATTTATAATCTTTTCACAGTGACAGAAGAAATAACATATTAGTTTGTAAAAAATAAATAATTTTCTACAAAAGTGTTTTTGGGCATTAATCAAACATTCCTGAACAGTCTACAATTGTTATATTCATGCCATACATTAAACATTTCACTTTGCTATGGAGCACAGTAAATTCAGTGAAAAGTTTATTATATCTATAAATGTACACACACCATACTCGTGCTGGTTAGTTTTATGGAAGCATGCAACAGTTAGAAGCTTTTCAGTGTTTAGCTTGAACAGGGAAACTTCCAGTAAATATAGACAAAATTCAATACCTTGAGAAAAAAAACAAAAATTACCATGCATAGATTCACGCTAAGCCCATTTACCTTATTAACTCTGGACTTTGAATATCTTGTGAATGCTTATTATGATAACCATTACTACCATTTTCCAAACTGTGACAAAAAGATGATGGAATATGTATGGTGTTTGGGGGGGGGGGGGGTGGGGGGTGGGGTGGGTGGTGGTGGTGCAGGTGGGTGGTGGCGGGGAAGACTTGGGATTTCAATACAGATTGTTTTAAAAACTGCATGAAGTAAAATGGAAAATGAAATAGGTCTGTACTGCTACAATTATTTCACATTCATCTCAAAACAAAGGAATTATACTTCTTCCATCTCTGGATCTGCAATGTTATCCTACACTAAAAGGTATCCAAATAGACACTAAATACACTGCATTAAAGCATACAGAGGGCTATTTTATAATAAAAGGCAATTAATATGCTTATATGCAGCTTAATCTATTTCAGTAGCAAAAATAATACAAAGCAGTTATGCAAATAATTAAAGTACATTTCAGAATATTTTTGTTCAATTTCTTTCACGATTGTGCTCGTTAAGTGTTACACATTTTAGTGCCATTCAAATTTCTTTAAATATACTTCTGCCCAGGTTTTGCATAACACCACAAGTATAATTTGGTTTACAACCTACTACCTTGTCCGACTTACAAGCTAACCCCAAAGGTGCATCAGTATGAAAAAAATTCTTACATTTTCATGGGAATATTCTCAACACTACAGAAATACAAGAAATAGGAATATTGTTAATATGCATGGAATATATTAAGGCAGTGTTTATATTTTGCTGAGGACAATATCAATGTGCAAATATTATGTGGCAATAAACCAGTGGCATTAAGTCTACTCAGTTTAACATTTAATGTCAAGTTTATTACAGAAAAAAAAGGTAGAATAGAAATAAAAATTGAAAATACAAAGATGTGACAACACTTTTCCAAATGCAATGTGCATCAGACCCCAACTAAAAGTAGCAATGATTGCCTGAAAAAAAGCAGAACTGAAAGAAAGTGGAAAGGGTATCAATGGTTATCACAAAGTAAAATGCCAAGTCCCTGAGACAGAGGAACTGTAGAGAAGAAAAGGAATATATAGGATTTAGAGTGTAATAATTAGTAATTCAATCATTCAAATTAGCTCTATACATTATTTACAAAGACAGCATATGAAACATTAGGAGAAACACAAGACCATAAAGAATCAGCGGGAGAATACAATGTCTAGAAAGACCACATTTTTTATCCAACACAAGGAAAAAAATCTTTAGTCCAAAACAAAAAATACAAATGAAAAGAAAAACTCAATCATTGGCTGTCCCCGGACAATTATGTTTGGCCTATGTTAACCAATTTATGAAACTAGCACAAACAACAACCAATATCAAAGGAGAACAGCTGCTCAAATTTAGTTCCTTCAGTTCAATCTGTTGTGAAATTGTAATTTGGAGAAAGGATTTTGTTTCTTGTACAAGGGAAAGGTGTGCTTTGTGGATTTTCCTCCAGACCTGCCATTCATTCAATTCCAGGCCGAAATCATGAATTATCTGCAAAATCAGTTTTATTTAGAAATGCTACAAATGCAGAAAGGCCAATATTTTCAGAACAATTCCCAATTATAAATTGGAGTTAACAATTCCTTGTGTTTTGAAAACATACAAAATAACTATAGGAACATTAGGAAATTAGAAACTTTTTTTAAAAATCTACTCACTCATCATATACATCCTCTGTATCCATCCGCCGATAGAATTTGGCTAGTTTCACAGCAATTATAATATTTGGAATTAAAAATACTGTACAGCATCCAAGGCTAAACCAAAAACCATTCTAAAGAAACAATGAGGAAAGAAAATATAGAAAACCAGTCATTCCTCGGTTGTCAAAAGCAAAATCAAATATTACTCGAAGAAAAGCAGCATACATCACACAATTAATGGAAATATTTTACCAGGGAATCCACTATAAAACCACACAGTATCATCTCAGCTGTATCCACCGCATTAGCAATCGGTTTACAGACTGCAACCTCATTGTTCATCTGCAAAATTAAAGAGAACATATTTTATGCCTTGAACATATGAACATACGAATTAGGAACAGAAGTAGACCACTCGGCTCCTCGAGCCTGCTCCGCCATTCAATAAGATCATGGCTGATCTGACTGTAACCTCAACTCCACATTCCTGCCTACCCCCAAAAACCTTTCACCCCCTTGCTTATCAAGAATCTATCTACCTATGGGAGACCAGAGACAGAGCGAGAGAAAGAGGAGCACCGTGGGAGCGGAGGATGAAAAAGCGCAGCAAAAGCCCAGAGTTGGAGACTGGAGAGGGAGTGAGGGAGTGAGGGAGAGAGGAGCGTGGTGGAAGCAGAGGTTTAAAAAGCATGCCAAAAGCCCAGAGTCGGAGACAGAGACAGAGCGAGAGGGGAGCACGGCAGGAGCGGAGCAGGGAAAAATCGAAAAGTGACAGAGTGATGTCACAGTCAACAGAGAGAGCAGGGAAACAGAGAGCCGCTAGGGTGAGTACACAGGTAAGCTTTTAATTTAACTGAAATCAAACATAGCATCAAACACCACAGGCAAGCAGGTAGGTGACTGATTTGGGAAGAAGCTACCTGTTTGTTGAGTATCTGGTAAGTGATTAAGGTCCATTCTAATCCTAATATCTAAAAGAGTAAAGGAACTAGTGGTAAGCTTAATAAAATATATAAAAAAAGTAAAAATAATTGAATAATTAAGTAGTTAATTAAAACACATTAAGGATGGCAGGACAGGTGATGTGTCATGGCTGCAGCATGTGGGAGCTCCTGGATGCCAGTGTGATCCAGGGCAAATACATTTGCACTAAGAGCTTCGGCTCAGAGTCATTGAACTGGAGGCCGAGCTGCAGACACTGCAACACATCAGGGAGGGGGAAAGTTACCTGGACATTTTATACCAGGAGGCGGTCACACCCCTTAGTACAGGGTCTTCAGATTTGGTCAGTGGTCAGGGACAGGAGAGTGTGGCTGCAGCTGAGGCAGGTAAGGGGACCCAGAGGGCAGGAGTCTCAGCCTTTGCAATCGTCCAACAGGTTTGTGGTTCTTTCAGCTTGGGGGAGCAGGGTGGATGAGCAACCTGACCATGGCACCATGGTACAGGAAGCCATTCAAGTGGAGGGAGAAAAAAGGAATGTAGTGGTAGTAAGGGACAGTATAGTTAGAGGGATTGACACTGTTCTCTGCAGCAAAGAGCGAGAGTCCAGACGGCTGTGTTGCCTGCCTGGTACCAGGGTTCGTGACATCTGCACAGGGCTGGAGAGGAACGTACAGTGGGAGGGGGAGGATCTAGTAATTGTGGTCCAGGTAGGTACCGACGACATAGGCAGGACAAGGAAAGAAGTTCTGCATCAAAAACAAGAAATGCTGGAGTCACTCAGCAGGTCTGGCAGCATCTGTGGAAAGAGAAGCAGAGTTAACGTTTCGGGTCAGTGAAGTTCTGCATAGTCAGTATAGGGAACTAGGCACCAAATTAAGAAGCAGAACCTCAAAGGCAATAATCTCTGGATTATTACCAGAGCCATGTGCAAACTGGCATAGGGCAAATAAGATTAGGGAAATTAATGTGCGGCTTAAAGACTAGTGTGGTAGAAGTGGGTTCCGGTTCATGGGGCACTGGCACCAGTACTGGGGAAAGTGGGGGCTGTATCGTTGGAACAGTCTGCACCTGAACTGTGCTGGGCTCAGTGTTCTAGTGAGCCGCGTAACTAGGGAAGTAGAGAAGGTTTTAAACTGAATAGTGGGGGCAAGGGATCACATTTGGGAAGACATGGTAAATCAAGGAGTAGAGACAAGGTAAGAGAAAAAGATATTAATATGGGAAATGATAAACAGACTGTGACAGGAAGGGATAGAGCGTACATATCTAAGAGTAAATCAACAGATAAGGCCAGAGGTTACAAAAATAATTAAAAAGGACAAAACTAAAGGTTCTGTATCTGAATGCATGTAGCATTCAAAACAAAACAGATGAACTGAGAGCGCAAATAGAAATAGATAAGTATGATCTGATAGCCATTACAGAGACATGGCTGTAGGACGACATAGATTGGGACCGGAATATTGAAGGGTACATGGCATTTAGGAAGGACAGGAAGCTAGGAAAAGGTGGAGGGGTAGCTCTGTTAATTAATGATGGTATTAGCGCAATAGAGAGAGATGACCTAAGTTCAGGAGACCAGGATGTAGAAGCAGTTTGGGTAGAGATGAGAAATCAAAGGCAAGAAGTCACTTCTGGGAGTGGTGTACAGGCAACCATGCTGTAGGACAGGGTATAAAGGAAGAAATAATGGCAGCTTGTCAGAAAGGTACAGCGATAATTATGGGGGATTTTTAATCTACATATAGACTGGAAAAATCAGATGGGCAGAAGTAGCCTAGATGAGGAGTACATAGAATGTTTTCGGGATAATTGGTAGGAACAATATGCTCTGGAGCCAAAGAACAGGCTATACTGGACCTGGTATTGTGCAATGAGATAAGATTAATTAATGATCTCCTAGTTAAGGTGCCCCTGGGTAGCAATTATCATAACATGACTGAATTTTACATTCAGTTTAAGGGAGAGAAGAGTGGGTCCAAGACTAGCATTTTAAACTTAAATAAGGGCATTTATGAGGACATGAAAGCAGAGCTAACTAAAGTGAACTGGCAAATTAGGTTAAGGGATAGGTCAATAGAGATGCATGGGCAGATATTTAAGGGGATATTTCAGAATACACAAAATAGATACATTTCAACAAGAAAGAAAAATTCCAAGGGTAGGATCCGCCATCCGTGGTTAACTAAAACAGTTAAAGATAGTATCAAACTTAAAGAAAAATCTTATAATTGTGCAAAGATGGGAGGCAGGTCAGAAGATTAGACAGAATATAAAAAACAGCAAAGAATGACTAAAAGATTGATAAGGAAGGTAAAATTAGAGTACGACAGAAAGCTGGCTAGAAATATAAAGAAAGAACGAAAGAGTTCGATAGATATTTAAAAAGAAAAGTTAACAAAGTAAGCATTGGTCCTATATAAAAAGTGAGCCTGGGGAATTAATAATGGATAATAAGGAGATGGCAGATGAATTGAACAGATATTTTGCATCGGTCTTCACTATTGAGCATACAAGTAACATTCCCCCAGTATTAGCTGTAAGTCAGGAAATGGAAGGGAGGGAGGAACTCAAGAATATTACAATCACCAGGGAGGTGGTACTGAACAAATTGTTGAAGCTACAGGCTGACAAGTCCCCCAGGTCCTGATGGGACTTCATCCTAAGTTGTTAAAAGAAGTGGCTTGTGAGATAGTCGATGCATTTGTTTTAATTTTCCAAAATTCCCTAGATTCGGGGAAGGTTCTGATAGATTGGAAAATAGCAAATGCACCCTTTATTCAAAAAGGGAGGGAGACAGAAAGCAGGAAACTACAGGCCAGTTAGCTTAGCATCTGTCTTAGGGAAAAACCATTATTAAAGACATTATAGCAGGGCATTTAGAGAAATTCAAGGTAATCAGGCAGAGTCAACATGGTTTTGTGAAAGGGAAATGTATTGAAATTCTTTGAGGGAGTTACATGTGCTGTGGATAAAGGGGAACCAGTGGATTTAATGTACTTAGATTTCCAGAAGGCATTTGATAAAGAGCCACATCAAAGGTTATTGCAGAAAATAAAAGCTCATGGTGTAGGGGCTAACATATTGGCATGGATAGAAGATTGGCCAGCTAACAGGAAACAGAGAGTAGGCATAAATGGTTCATTTTCTGGTTGGCAAGATGTAACAAGTGGTCTGCACACGGATCTGTGCTGGGGCCTCAACTTTTTACATTTTATATAAATGATTTAGATGAAGGGACCAAAGGTATGGTTGCTAAATTTGCTGATGACACAAAGATAGGTAGGAAAGTAACTTGTGAAAAGGACATAAGGGGGCTACAAAAGCATATAGATAGGTTGTGAGTAGGCAAAGACCTGGCAAACGGAGTATAATGTGGGAAAGTGGGAAATTGTCACTTTGGCAGGAAGAATAAAAAAGCATGTTATCTAAATGGTGAGAGATTGTAGAGCTCTGAGATGCAGAAGGATATGGGTGTCCTTGTGCATGAATCGCAAAAGGTTATTATGCAGATAATTAGGAAAGCTAATAGAATGTTATCGTTTATTGCGAGGGGAATTGAATACAAAAGTAGAGCGGTTATGCTTCAGCGATACTGGTCTCCTTATTTAAGGAAGGATGCAAATGCGTTGGAGGCAATACAGAGAAGGTTTACTACATGAATACCTGGAATGGGCAGGCTGTCTTACGAGGAAAGATTGGACAGGCTAGGCTTGTATCCGCTGGAGTTTAGAAGGGTAAGAGGTGACTTGATTGAAACATACAAGATCCTGAGGGGTCTTGACAGGGTGGATGTGAAAAGGATGTTTCCCCTTGTGGGAGAATCTAGAACTCGGTGTCACTGTGTAAAAATAAGGGGTCGACCATTTAAAACAGAGATGAGGAGAAATTGTTTCTCAGACGGTCGTGAGTCTTTGAAATTCTCTTCCTCAAAAGGCAGTGGAAGCAGAGTCTTTGAATATTTTTAAGGCAGAGGTAGATAAATTCTTGATAAGCAAGGGGGTGGAAGATTATCAGGGGTAGGTAGAAATGTGGAGTAATCAGTTCAGCCATGAACTTATTGAAAGGTAGAGCAGGCTGGAAGGGCCGAGTGGACTACCCCTGCTCCTAATTCGTATGTTTGTATGTTTATATGTACTCTGCCTTAAAAATATTCAAAGACTCTGGTTCCACTGTCTTTTGGAGGAAGAGAGTTGCAGAAACTCTCAACCCTCAGAGAAAAGATTTCTCATCTGTGTCTTCTGGAAATCTAAGTACAGTACATCCTCCAGTTCCCCTTTCTCCATGGCACATGTTACTTCTTCGAAGAACTCCAATAAATTAGTTAAACATGACTTCCCTTTCATAAAACCATGTTGGCTCTGCCTGATTACCTTGAAGTTTTCTAAATGCCCTGCTATAACTTCTTTAATGAAGGTAAAGAATCCTACTTATCCTAATTTTGAAAAATGATCACTATTTAATGTTAATTAATTTGACCTTTTTTGTGTAAATAAGCTGACTCATTACGGGGTGTTGCAAAGTAACCTATATACCTGCTCCGTGATTGGAAAAGGACGGGAGGGGAAGGAAGAGAAAGACATACACCATTTTGGACACATTCTTTCTTCATTGCTGAGTCAAAATCCTGGAACACCCTACCTAACAGCACCATTGGAGCACCTTCACTAAGATTAAACATTTAACCCTACTAAAGAACTTCTGTAGTATAGTGTACTTGAAATATAGGGCACTATATAAATGATGGCAAGGTAGAGGGATTGTGGGAAATTATGTAAAGCTGGAAGAAGCTCATTGCAGCTGAAGCTAAAGGTCCTTGAAAACTGAGACTGTGTACTGTCTATCAGGAATGCAGAGGCCTCTCTCAAGTAGATAAGAGACCACAGTATCTAGAAACATTGAGATAAGGAGAAAATAAGACCATGGTGAATACTAAGGGCATTACATAATTATTTAAGGTTGGTAGCAGCCACATGACCAAATACATGATTGGTCAAGAAAAGCATGTACAGAGCATGACAGCCACGGGATGAATATGATTGGGGATGGGGATGGGTTAATCGGATAGGAGCCAGGATAAAAGAGACCCTCCCAGTCAGGTCTGTACATTGGAGAGAATCAGAAACAAGAATACAGAGAAAAGAGAAGTTCGAAGACCAAAAGCTGCAAGAGAAGATGTGCGTTCCCCATCCAGGACTAATACAGGAAGGAGATAGCTTGCGTTAAACTGTAAATCGCTGCCCAAGAATATTGCCATAGTTTGCATGAAACTTAATAAACTTTATCACAACCTCAGTAGAGACAGCTAACTTTAAAACAAAAGATATGAACTTTCCAATGGCTGATAAAAGAATCACACGACAAGATTTCATGTTTTAAGACTTTTACCATAACAAAGGAACTAAAAATCAATATTAACTGAACAGTAAAATAAAAGCAAAATACTGCTGATTCTGGAAATCAAATAATAACAGTGTTGGAAATACTCTGCAGGTCAGGCAGCATCTGTGGAGAGAGAAGCAGAGTTAACGTTTTAGACCTGTGACCTTTCATCAGAACTAGCAAAGGTTAGAAAATTAGGCTTTAAACAAGTGAAGGGGGGGAGGCGGTTTCGTGGGGAAGAGAACAAAAGGGAAGGTGTGTGATAGAGCAGATTAAAAAACAAAGCTGTGATGGGACAAAGACAAAGAGCATGTTAATGCTTGTGGTGAAAGACAAAGCATTAATCCAGAGAGTGTTCGTGGCAGAGTAATGAGCAACTCTGTCCAGATGAAAAAACAGGCACATGGTTAAAAAAAAAATAGAAAAAAGGACAGTCATGCTCTGAAATTGTTGAACTCGAAGTTGAGTCAGTGAGGCTAGAGGGAAGATTGGACAGGCTAGGCTTGTATCCACTGGAATTTAGAAGAGTAAGAGAAGACTTGATTGAAACATATAAGATCCTGAGGGGTCTTGACAGGGTGGATGTGGAAAGGATGTTTTCTCTTGTGGGCGAATCTAGAACTGGAGGTCACAGTTTAAAAATAAAGGGGTCATCCCTTTAAGACAGAGATGAGGAGAAATTTTTTCAGAGGTTCATGAGTCTTTGGAATTCTCTTCCTCAAAAGGCAGTGGAAGCAGACGCTCTGAATATTTTTAAGGCAGAGATGGATAGATTCCTGATAAGCAAGGGGGTTGAAGGTTATCGGCGGTAGGTGGAAATGTGGAGTCATCAGTTCAGCCATGAACTTATTGAATGGTGGAGCAGGCTCGAAGGGCTGAGTGGCCTACTCCTGCTCCTAATTTGTATGTTCGTATGCTATAGGGTGCCGAATCGACAGATCAGGTGCTGCTCCTCAAGCATGATTTGATGTTCACTGGAACACTGCAGCAGGCCAAGGACAGAAGTGTGGGCATGGGAGCGGGGTAGTAGTTGAAATGGCAAGCAGAGGGAACGATCCCTTCGGAATGCTGACAGGGGAAGGGAAGATGTGTTTGGTAGTGGCATCACGCTGGAGGTGGCAGAAATGGTGGAGGATGTGGAGGCTGGTGGGGTGGAAAGTGAGGACAAGTGGAACCCTGTCGCAGTTTGGGGAGGAAGGGCAAGGGATGAGGGCAGAAGTTCCCTCTGCAACAACCTGGTCCACTCCTCCATCTCCCCCGACACCTTGTCCCCTTTCCATGCAATCGCAGGAGGTGTAATCCCTGCCCTTTTACTCCTCTCTCTCCTCACCATCCAAGGCCTCAAACACTCCTTCCAGGTGAAACAGCAATTTACTTGTACTTCCTTCAATTTAGTATACTGTACTCGCTGCTCACAATGTCGTCGCCTCTACATTGGGGATACCAAACGTGGATTGGGTGACTGCTTTGCAGAACACCTCCGCTCAGTCTGAAAGCATGATGCCGTACTTTTTCATTTCATCTTCATTTCAGAGCATGATGGACCCCGTTTTTATCTTTAGCTATTTTTTTCTTTTTACTTTGTTTATTTTATTGCATCATTCATTTTTTTTTAATCATGTGCCTACTCGCTGCTTTTTTTTGTCATATTTGTGCTTTGGGCCAGGTTGTTCTACTTTTCTGTCAATTAACACTCTCTCTGCACTAATGCTTTGTCTTTCAGCACACCGTTAACATACCGTTTGCCTTTGCTCCATGACCTTCTGGTCAATTATTCTCTTGTAATCTTGTCCTATCAACACCTTCTCTTTAGTTATCTCTTGCACCACCCCTGCTTTATTTGCTTAAAACGTATTACATTTCTAGCCTCTGCCAGTTCTGATGAAGGGTCACTGACCTGAAATGGTAACTCTGCTTATCTCTCCACAGATGCTGCCAGACTTGAGTACTTCTAGTATTTCTAGTTTTTATTTCAGATTTCCAGCATCTGCAGAACTTTCCTTTTATTATCCTGAGTTTCTGGTTTCTTGCCATGCGGGCCGCCATTTTCTTGACTCACCACATAATTCTGACCATAGTAAAATCACCTGAGCCTGCCTTTGTTTCGAGGTGTTAAAAATTGCAATGCAAATCCAATGAGCAGAGGAGAAGCCGGGCCTGCTACGTTCAGGATCCCTCAGCAGAAAAGCCAGGCCTGCTACGTTCAGGATCCCTCAGCTGAAAAGCCGGGCCTGCTATGTTCAGGATCCCTCAGCTGAAAAGCCGGGCCTGCTACGTTCAGGATCCCTCAGCTGAAAAGCCGGGCCTGCTACGTTCAGGATCCCTCAGTAGAAGCCAGGCTTGCTACGGTCAGGATTCCTCAGTAGAAAACAGGGCCTGCTACATTCAGGATCCCTCAGCAGAAGCTGAGCCTGTGTCTTTCAGGAACCCTCAGTAGAGGCCAGGCCTGCTACATTCAGGATCCCTCAGGAGAAAAGCCAGGCCTGCTACGTTCAGGATCCCTCAGCAGAAAATACAGGCCTGCTACGCTCAGGTTCCCTCAGTAAAAGAATGGGCCTGCTATGTTCAGGATCCCTCAGTAGAAAAGCCGGGCCTGCTACATTCAGGATCCCTCAGTCACGGCGCTGCAACCACCAACAAAAGGCAAGCTTTTTATTAATTTTTTTTTAAAATGCTCCTGAGGTGACAGTAGGAGCAGCACTGCTTCCCTGATTTTACAGTACTGCTGAACAACACATCACAGTGCTGTTCATCAACACCACCACACCACCACCACCCCCACCCCCACCCCCTCTCGCCCCAACCTCCACACCCCTTTGCAATTCCACTCCCCACCCTTCGGACCACTGCCGGCAAGCCGTGCAGACCAACATTCACCTGTATTGTAGGTGAGCTTCCCATCAAGGCACAACAGGTACTAGTAGTTTGCCCAGATGATTTTAGTGAGGTCCAAGGCCCAATTTATGGCTAACCGCCTGTCTCCTGGTTCGGATGCACACTCTGTACATTACTCTCATTTCAAGTTCAAAGACAGGCCTAAATGAATTTCTGCCTTGGGAATTTAAAATGTTATGCTTGCGGCTGCATAGTATAGATCAGTGAGGATTGTGGGGATGGGAATGCGGAGCTTAGTATAAAACATGTTGCAGCCAGCTGAAGGAAGGGTCAGCAAAGAACCAAGTTACTTACTCACTTGGATAGTAATTACATGAGGAAAGCATAAGGAGAATATGATGGATATTTTCTAAAAACTTGCAACTATTTGTGGGTACTAGGATCTTAAAAAATGTATTCCTAGAATAGTTAATCGAAACATATGGAAGCATAAGTTATAAGTGGAAATAACAATGGAATAGATAAAAACAATAAAAGAGAGAATATCAAATGACAAAAAGAAATGAGAAAAGGCAAAAAAAATTATAGGGAGGCGAGAGAAAAAGGTCCTTATGATAAATTTGCAGAGATAATGATTTTGATTCACACAAAAACATTTCAGTATTTTCAAACATTAGGTTAGCTCATCTAACACAGTGCTATTGAGTTAAAATCACACCAAATCGACCATTAAGAGACAAAAAGCTGTCAAAGTAAATCTGGAAAGACGTGTTCAAAAGACAAACCTTACTTAAGTGCAACACAGGCATGACAATACTCACAGCATCCTTGCTCCACTCTACATATTCATAGATGTAGCCTGTTAGAGTCTTTCTATAATGAAGGATTTCCTAAGACAGAAATACATTTTAGAAAATGTCACTGGCAACTTGAAAGACAGACTTGCATTTATATAGTGCCCTTCACAACCTCAGGTCATCCCAAAGCTTTTTACAGCCAATGAAGTACTTTTGAATTGTATACTCTATTGTAATGTATGAAATTAGGCACATAAACAGATAATGCAGGGAGCTTGTTTGCATTGCATGGAGAACATTTTATATACACTGGAGATAGCATATTCTGTTATAAGGCCAAGAACACATTACCTTATTTGCAATGTCAGTGCCATTGTTGTCGATTAGGTACTGAGCTGCTTCAACAGTATTAATTACTTCTCCCACTTTTATCTGTGGAAAAGTAACAGCAGTTACGAAGAATAACATAGAAATTACAGCACAGAAACAGGCCATTCCACCCAACTGGTTTATGCCAGCGTTTATGCTGCACACAAGCCTCCTCCGACCCTTCTCCATCTTACCTTATCAGCATAATACTCTACGCCTTTCTCCCTCGTGTTTATGTAGCTTTCCCTTAAATGCATTATACTATTCACCTGACCTACTCCTATGGTAGCCAGTTCCACAATCTAACCAGTTTTGGTTAAAGAAGTTTCTCCTGACTTCCCAAATGTATTTATTAGTGAGTATCTTACATTTATGATCCCTTAGTTTTGTGTAAAGAGCATGACATTTTTAAAAGATTGATGTTCGCGCAACTTAACCATACACCATTTTCCACGAAAGGGAACAGCAGTTAACTTGCCAACCCACATTTCTACAATGCCATTCATAAACCAGGAATGAACACAAGAAAAAAGAGTAGGCCATACTGTCCCTCAAGCCTGTTCTGGATCATGGTTGATCTGATCTTGGACTCAACTCCACTTTCCTGCCTGTTTGCCATAACACTCGACTCCCCTAAAGTTCAAGAAACTGTCCATCTCAGCCTTGAATATATCCCATGACCCAGAATCCACAGCTCTCTGGGGTGTAGAATTGCAAGAGAAGAAATTTCTCCTCATCTTAGTCTTAAACAGGCGACTCCTTATTCTGAAACTATGCTCCCTAGTTCTAGATTACCCCATTAGGGGAAACATCCTCTCAGCATCTGCCCTGTCAATCCCCCTCAGAATCTTAGTGCTGGATTTTGGTAACCCGTCACCGATTTCGGCTGCGATCTCAACCGAGGAGCAGCTGTGATCTCCTGTGCGGTGGCTCATTTGAATAGCCAGGGTGGCCCAAACCCCGCCCCCCCCCCGCCCACCCCGATCACATGGAGGTCTGTCTGTCCCTGGCAATGGCTTCAGCTGCCCATGAGCAAGCACTGGTGCGTTTTCAAAGGGTAGCCAGCCCTGCCAGCTCATGTAAATGTTTCAACAAGTATGCCCCAAAAAAATACAATAAATTTCTAACGGCCCTTTCCCACCCCCCATTAACATTACTTATTTGCTGTTCCACCACCCCAACCCCCCAAAACACTTACCTTTTAAATGTGACCACCCCCACCCAGACTGCACAATGTTTAGAGTTCACCCCTTCCCACCATCCCCTCCACCCATTACGTTTATTTGATCCCTCTCTCCCCCTCGACCCACAGAAAATATTAACTCCTCCCCCCTCCCCACCAGTATCGCGCTGCCTTTCCCCAGATGGGGAATTGAAGGCGCGGGAGTGCTGGCCATCATGCCAAAGGTCACGGCGGGCCAGGAAAATTGAAGGTAAATCCATTCATTTTATTTATTTAAATTCAGGCCCCGTCACCCAGTGTCGACGGTGTCGAAAGCAGTGGCGGGTCTCTTCCGGACCCATCTTCAGGCACCCCGCACCACAGATCACGACGCCACAGGGACAAGATCCAGCCCTTATTCTTTCAGTAAGGCCACCTGTCAATCTTCTACATTTCAATGAACATAGGCCCAACCTACTCAACCCTTCCTCATATGGCAACCCCATCATCCCAGGAATAAAAATACTTAGGTCAGGCAGCATCTGTGGAGAGAGAAGCAGAGTTAACGTTTCAAGTCTGTGACCTTACATCCCTGGAATCAACCTCGTGAATCTTCTCTGAACTGTCTCCAATGCAAGCATAACCCTCTTTAAATTACGAGACTAAGGCCTGGATATTTTGTTGCCGCCCCCGTCATTGTCAGCGGCTGTAAAAGATGGCGGCCCGCACACATAGGCTTTACTCTGTGGAGCTGCTGTGATATTAAATGCGGTGGCTCATTTACATGGCTGGGGCAGACTGCTCCCTCCGATGACGTGGGAAGGGGCGAGCAGTCCGGTGTCATTGCGCAGGTGCTGAGACCATTTTAAAAGGGCTTCCAGCTCTTCAATGTAACTTAAGTTTTTAAAGAAACCTGGTTGTAAAAAGGTGAATAAAGTTATTGCGACCCTCTCCCACCCACCCTCCCCCCGACAATGACCATAAAATTTATTACTTTCCCTCTTCCGCTCCCCTCCCCCAAAATTAATAAACCAAGAACTTTATCCCTTCTCACCACCCCCTAGACCAATCAGAAAGATTTCCCAGCGCTCCCCCAGCCTGAAAAACTTACCTCCTCCATCCTCCCCACCAGCGTTCCATTGGATTTCCAGGAGTCCCAGCAACCGACCATAGAATTGGAACAAGATGGTTGATGGGAGCAGGTAAGTCATTAATTCATTACTTTACATGAATTAATGTATTTAAATTTTGCTCCTGTCGCCAAGCAGCGGGAGGGGGCGGTACAGGGGGAGTTGGGCCGCCAAGAGGGTTCGCCACCGCTGGCAAATATGGGGCCAGACCTTCCCTTCGTCAAGGCCCGTGGTGAGCCTCCCTCAGAGGCATTTTCTGGGCTCCCCCACCACGAACCCTGACGTTGCTGGAAGGGGGGGGGTTGGGGTGGGTCAGTAAACTTCAGCCCTAAAACTCTATGGAATACTCTGGGTGCAAACTCACCAACGCCCTGTACAGTTGTCGCGAGACTTCCCTACTTTTATTCTCCATTTCACTTGCAATAAAGGCTAATAATCCATTTACCTTCCTAATAACTTGCTGCACCTGCATGCTAACTTTTTATGTTGAGTGTATGAAGACACCCAGATTCCTCTGTACCGCAGCATTCTGTAGTCTCTCTCCAATTAAATAATAATTTGCTTTTCTATTCTTCCTACCAAAGTGGATAACCTCACATTTTCCCACATTACACTGCCAAATTTTTACCCACTCACAATCTATCTATATCCCTTTGCAGACTGTGTCCTCCTCATAACTTGCTTTCCTACCTTTGTATCATTAGCAAATTTGGCTACAATACACTCGCTCCCTTCACCGAAGTTATTAATATAGATTGTAAATAGTTGAAGCCCCAGCACTGATCCCTGTGGCATTCCACTAGTTGTAGTTTGCCAACCTGAAAATGACCAATTTATGCAGAGTCTCTGTTTTCTGTTAGTTAGCCAATCCATGCTAATATATTACTCCCAACACCGTGAGTTCTTATCTTGTTTAGTAACCTTTTACGTAGCAACTTATTGAACACCTTTTGGAAATCCAAATATACTACATCTACTGGTTCCTTTTAATCCACCCTACTCGTTACATCCTCAAAGAATTCTAATAAATTTGTTAAACATGATTTTCCTTTCATAAAGCCACATTGACTTTGCTTGATTGTCTTATGACTTCCTTAATAATAATGACAGATGTTAGGCTAACTGGCCTATAGTTTCCTGCTTTCTGTCTCCCTCTTTTTGTGAATAGGGGCATTACATTTGCAGTTTTCCAATCTGCTAGGACCTTTCCTGAAACTAAGGAATTTTGGAAGCCTACAACCAATGCATCCACTATCTCTGCAGACTTTTCTTTTACGATCTTAGGATGCAGGTCATCAGGTCCAGGGGACTTGTCAGCCTTTAATCTCATTAGTTTGCTTCATACCTTTTCACTAGTGATAATTGTTTTAAGTTCCTCCCTCACTTTGACACCAGATTTTCCACTATTGGTGTCCACCGCGAAGTCAGATATAAAATATTGTTCAATGTCTCTGCCATTTCCTTGTCTCCCATTATTAATTCTCCAGTCTCATCCTCTAAAAGCCAACATTTACGTTAGTTACTCTCTTCCTTTTTATCTACTTGTAGAAGCTCTTACTGTCTGTTTTTATATTTCCCAGAGTCAGTCATTTACAGCACAGGAGGCCATACAGCCCATTAAGTCCATGCCTGCTCGCCACAGAGCTATTTAGTCAGTCCCATTTCCCTACACGATCCCCGTAGCCATGCGAGTCTATGTCCTTCAAGTGGCCATCCAATTTCCTTTTGAAATCATTGATCGTCTCTGCTTCCACCACCCTCATGGGCAGCAAGTTCCATGTTATTACCATCTGCTGCGTAAAAAAAGTGCTTCCTCATATTCCCCCAGCATCTCTTGCCCAAAACCTTCAATTTGTGTCCCTTAGTCCTTGTACAATTAGTTAATGGCAACAGTTTTTTCTTGTCTAACTTATCTCAGCCTGTCATAATCTTGTACACTTCTATTAATACTCCCCTCAATCATCTTTGTTCTAAGGAGATCACCAGTTTTTTTCAACCTAATCTTGTAACTAAAATCCCCCATCCCTGGAATCATTCTGGTAAATCTCCTCTGCACCTTCTCAAGGACCCGCACATCCTTCCTGAGGTGTGGTGACCAAAACCGGACGTAATACTCCAGTTGGGGCCTAACCAGAATTTTATAAAGGTTCAGCATAACTTCCCTGCTATTGTAGTCAATGCCTCTATTGACGAAGTCCAAGATCCAATATACTTTACAAAGCACTTCTCAATATGTCCTGCCACCTTCAAAGACTGATGCACATGCACCCACAAGTCCCTCTGTTCCTGCACATTCTTTAGAACTTTGCCTTAAATTACATATTGCCTCTCCCTATTCCTTCTACCAAAATGCATCACCTCACACTTGTCAGTATTAAATTCCAGTTGCCAGCTTTCTGCTAGCCTATATCATGTTGCAGGCAATTTATATCATCTTCACTGTTTGCCATACCTCCAGGTTTGGTGTCATCGACAAATTTTGATATTCTACTCTGTATTCCAAGATCCAAGTCACATATGTATATAGTAAAAAAAAAAGGAGTGGTCCCAGCACTGACCCTTGGCGTACACTACTGTTTACCATCCTTCCGTCTGAAAAACAACCATTTAGTATGACTCAAATAAAAACAAGAAATGCTGGAAATACTCAGCAGGTCTGGCAGCATCTTTGGAGAGAGAAGCAGAGTTAACGTTTCAGGTCAGATTTCCAGCATCTGCAGTATTTTGTTTTCAATTAGTATGACTTGCTGTGTTCTGTTCTTAAGCCAATTATTCATCCAATTGGACACTGACCCTCGTATTCCATGAGCTGGTTTACTCCCTCCTTTATTTGTCATCCTTTGTTGGTTTCTAAAATTTTCTCAACATTCTGACCTACCACTAAACTTTATTTTTTGTTCTTGGGTTGTGGTTGTCACTGGCATTTATTGACCATCACTAATTGCCCTTGGGTAAGCCACATTTTTGAACTGCTGTAGACAATGTCATGTATTACACTCACTGTGCTGTTAGGAAGGGAGTTCCAGTATATTGACCAGCAACAGTGAAGTAACAACGCTATAGTTCCAAGTCAGGATCGTGAGTGTCTTGAAGGGCAACTTACAGATGGTAGTATTCCCATGCTTCTGCCTCCCTTGTCCTTCTAGATGGTAGAGGCTGTGGGTTTGGAAGGTGCTGTCAAAGGAGCTTTGGCAAGTTGCTGCAGTACATCTTGTAGATGGTACACACTGCTGCCACTGTGCATCAGTGGTGGAAGGAGTGAATGTTTAACGTTGTTGAAGGAACTTTGCATGTCAAATGTGTGGGCACTAAAACCTTGTTGCTGCATTGTTGTGGCCTGTGGAGTAGTGGGCCGAGAATAAAGAGTGCACTCCTCCTGCTTCAGTCATAACACTTGCTATTTCTTATCTCCACCCAAACTGATTCTACGTCTCTATCTTCTGAGCCAAGATAATTTCTCATGAATGTACTGATCTCATAGTTTGTTAACAGAGGCACTCCACCTCCTTTTCCTTTCTGTCTATCCTTCGAAATGTCAATCACCCTGAATATTCAGTTCCTATCCTTAGTCACCTTGCAACCGCGCCTCTAACAGCTGTCAGATCATACACTTATTTCTATTTGCACCAGCAATTCATCTATCTTATGAATACTGCATGCATTTAGGTAAAGAGCCTTTAATTTTGTCTATTTTTTTTTTTTAAACATATTTTTCCATTCTCTGAACCTATTTGCTGGTGCACTTTTATGTTTGTACGCTCTGTCCCTTCCTATCACATTCTTTTTACCATCACTCATATCGTTACCTTGCACTATTGCCTTGCCCTTGAATTTTCTAAATTCTCCCTCACTTGAACTCTCCCCCCACTACTTTTTAATATAAAGCCCCATCTATAGCTCTAATTATTCAATTTGCCAGGACACTGGATGCAGCTCAGTTCAAGTGCCAGTGACCCATGAATTGAAACCTATTTCTCCCACACTATCTTTGAGCCATACATTCAACTCTCTGATCTTATTGACCCAATGCCAGTTTGCTTGTGACTCAGGGAGTAAACATTGTTTATTACCTTTGCAGTTCTGCTCTTTAATTTTGCCTCTAGCTGCTCATACTTCCTCAGCAGGATCTCTTTCTTAGTCCTACCTCTGTCGTTGGTACCCATGTGGACCTTGACTACTGGATCTTTTCCCTCCCACTCCAAGTTCCTCTCCAGCCCCGAGGAAATGTCCTTAACCCTGGCATTAGGCAGGCAACACAACCTTCGGGACACTCACTCTCAGCTGCAGAGAACAGTATCCATCACCCTAACCATAAAATCACCTACCATACTACATTCCTTTTAACTCCCCCAATTTGCCCCCATAGCACAGTGCTGTAGTCAGTTTATACATCCTCCCTGCAGTCCTTTCTTTCATCCACACAGGCTGAAAGAACCTCAGACCTGTTGAGCAAGTGCAAGAGGCTCCTCCAATGCTACCTTCTGTATCCTCATACTTGCCTCACTGATAGTCACACCCTCCTGTCCCTGACCATGGAACAAATCTGAAGTATTTATCCTAAGGGGTGTAACTGCCTCCTGCAACAAAGGATACTTTCTCCCTCCCTGATGCATCGCAATGTCCAAAGCCTGGACTCCAGCTCATCCACTCGGAGCTGAAATTCCTCGAGCTGTAGACACTTACCGCAGATGTGGTTGCTGAGGATCACACTAGTGTCCACCAGCTCCCACATGGTACAGCTGCAATACATCATCTGCCCTGCCATCTCTATAGTATTTTGTTTAACTAATTATGTTTTCAAGTTTGGAAACATCGCTCAATGGTCTCTATTTATAGTTTTTAATCCAGTTAATAACCTTGGCTAACTTATTAAATTTAGTTGAATGTTTAGGTATGCGGGCAGCCATAAAGACGGGGCTAAAGTGTGGCGAGTCGAAGAGACTTAGTAGTTGGCAGGAAAAAAGACAGAGGCGCAAGGGGAGAGCCAACTGTGTAACAGCCCCGACAAACAAATTTCTCTGCAGCACCTGTGGAAGAGCCTGTCTCTCTAGAATTGGCCTTTATAGCCACTCCAGGCGCTGCTTCACAAACCACTGACCACCTCCAGGCGCGTATCCATTGTCTCTCGAGATAAGGAGGCCAAAGAAAGAACGAACTGTAACTTAGCCCACAGTCCTAATTTGACCCTATTTGTTTGTATTTATTTTTTACATATCAAACAGCACCTCTTATCCCCACCTCACTGAATTCCTACACTCACTAAATTCCCTTGCACTCTGGTGAAATCTGCACTCAGGTAAAGGTGCTCTGTGCTAATACCCAATATTAATTAACTTATTGTTGTATTTGCTCCAAATGAAATTTTTAATTTCTTAACTCTAGTTTAAACCAAATCCCTAGTTTAGATAGAAAGAGAAAATGCTCATCAACCAATCACTTACCTGCTTTCCTGTGACATCATACTTCGATTTTATTTTTTCAAACTCGATTCGACTGCTAAGTACATCTTATCCAAAAACTTTCCCTCTCTACATCCAACTACCTTCCTCAACAACAGGTATACCGTTTTGGATACTGTTGCGGGGGACGACTTACCAGGGGTAAGCAATGGGGTACAGGTCTCTGGCACAGAGTCTGTCCCTGTTGCTCAGAAGGGAAAGGGGAAGAGGAGCAGAGCATTAGTCATTGGGGACTCCATAGTTAGGGGAACAGATAGGAGGTTCTGTGGGAACGAGAGAGACTCACGGTTGGTGTGTTGCCTCCCAGGTGCCAGGGTTCGTGATGTCTCGGATCGTGTTTTTGGGATCCTTAAGGGGGAGGGGGAGCAGCCCCAAGTCGTGGTCCACATAGGCACCAACGACATAGGTAGGAAGAGAGATGGGGATTTAAGGCAGAAATTCAGGGAGCTAGGGTGGAAGCTTAGAGCGAGAACAAACAGAGTTGTTATCTCTGGGTTGTTGCCCGTGCCACGTGATAGCGAAGCGAGGAATAGGGAGAGAGAGGAGTTGAACACGTGGCTGCAGGGATGGTGTAGGAGGGAGGGTTTTGGTTTCCTGGATAACTGGGGCTCTTTCTGGGGTAGGTGGGACCTCTACAAACAGGATGGTCTTCACTTGAACCAGAGGGGTACCAATATCCTGGGGGGGGAGATTTGCTAGTGCTCTTCGGGGGGGTTTAAACTAATTCAGCAGGGGAATGGGAACCAAAATTGTAGTTCCAGTGTACAGGATGTTGAGAGTAGTGAGGTCAGGGATAAGGTTACAAGGACGCAAGAGGGCACTGGCAAGCAAGAACTTGGTTTAAAGTGTGTCTACTTCAACGCCAGGAGCATCCGGAATAAGGTGGGTGAGCTTGCAGCATGGGTTGGTACCTGGGATCTCGATGTTGTGGCCATTTCGGAGACATGGGTAGAGCAGCGGCAGGAATGGATGTTGCAGGTTCCGGGATTTAGATGTTTCAGTAAGAACAGAGAAGATGGTAAGAGAGGGGGGGGTGTGGCTTTGTTAATCAAGGAGGGTATTACAGCGGCAGAAAGGACGTTTGAGGACTCGTCTCCTGAGGTAGTATGGGCCGAGGTTAGAAACAGGAGAGGAGAGGTCACCCTGTTGGGAGTTTTCTATAGACCTCCGAATCGTTCCAGAGATGTAGAGGAAAGGATAGCGAAGATGATTCTCAACAGGAGCGGGAGTAACAGGGTAGTTGTTATGGGGGACTTTAACTTTCCAAATATTGGCTGGAAATACTATAGTTCGAGTACTTTAGATGGGTCAGTTTTTGTCCAGTGCGTGCAGGAGGGTTTTCTGACACAGTATGTAGACAGGCCAACCAGGGGCGATGCCACATTGGATTTGGTACTGGGTAATGAACCCGGCCAGGTGTTAGATTTAGATGTAGGTGAGCACTTTGGTGATAGTGATCACAATTCAGTTAGGTTTACCTTAGCGATGGGCAGGGACAGGTATATACCGCAGGGCAAGAATTATAGCTGGGGGAAAGGAAATTATGATGCGATTAGGCAAGATTTAGGATGTGTAGGATGGGGAAGGAAACTGCAGGGGATGGGCACAATAGAAATGTGGAGCTTATTCAAGGAGCAGCTACTGCGTGTCCTTGATAAGTATGTATCTGTCAGGCAGGGAGGAAGTTGTCGAGCGAGGGAGCCGTGGTTTACTAAAGAAGTTGAAGCGCTTGTCAAGAGGAAGAAGAAGGCTTATGTTAGGATGAGACGTGAAGGCTCAGTTAGGGCGCTTGAGAGTTACAAGCTAGCCAGGAAAGATCTAAAGGGAGAGCTAAGAAGAGCGAGGAGAGGACACGAGAGGTCATTGGCGGATAGGATCAAGGAAAACCCTAAGGCTTTCTATAGGTATATCAGGAATAAAAGAATGACTAGAGTTAGATTTGGGCCAATCAAGGATAGTTTTGGGAAGTTGTGTGTGGAATCAGAGGAGATAGGGGAAACGTTAAATGAATATTTTGCGTCAGTATTTACAGTAGAGAAAGAAAATGTTGTCGAGGAGAATACTGAGATACAGACTACTAGGCTAGATGGGATTGAGGTTCACAAGGAGGAGGTGTTAGCAATTTTGGAAAGTGTGAAAATAAATAAGTCCCCTGGGCCAGATGGGATTTATCCTAGGATTCTCTGCGAAGCCAGGGAGGAGATTGCAGAGCCTTTGTCCTTGATCTTTCTGTCATCATTGTCGACAGGAATAGTGCCGGAAGACTGGAGGATAGCAAATGTTGTCCCATTGTTCAAGAAGGGGAGTAGAGACAGCCCTGGTAATTATCGACCTGTGAGCCTTACTTCGGTTGTGGGTAAAATGTTGGAAAAGGTTATAAGAGATAGGATTTATAATCACCTTGAAAAGAATAAGTTCATTAGCGATAGTCAGCACGGTTTTGTGAAGGGTAGGTCGTGCCTCACAAACCTTATTGAGTTTTTCGAGAAGGTGACCAAACAGGTGGATGAGGGTAAAGCAGTGGATGTGGTGTATATGGATTTCAGTAAGGCATTTGATAAGGTTCCCCACGGTAGGCTATTGCAGAAAATACAGAAGTATGGGATTGAAGGTGGTTTAGTGCTTTGGATCAGAAATTGGTTAGCTGAAAGAAGACAGAGGGTGGTGGTTGATGGCAAATGTTCATCCTGGAGTTTAGTTACTAGTGGTGTACCGCAAGGATCTGTTTTGGGGCCACTGCTGTTTGTCATTTTTATAAATGACCTGGATGAGGGTGTAGAAGGGTGGGTTAGTAAATTTGCGGATGACACGAAGGTCGGTGGAGTTGTGGATAGTGCCGAAGGATGTTGTAGGTTCCAGAGGGACATAGATAGACTGCAGAGCTGGGCTGAGAGATGGCAAATGGAGTTTAATGCGGAAAAGTATGAGGTGATTCACTTTGGAAGGAGTAACAGGAATGCAGAGTACTGGGCTAATGGGAAGATTCTTGGTAGTGTAGATGAGCAGAGAGATCTTGGTGTCCGGGTACATAAATCCCTGAAAGTTGCCACCCAGGTTAATAGGGCTGTTAAGAAGGCATATGGTGTGTTAGCTTTTATTAGTAGGGGGATCGAGTTTAGGAGCCACGAGGTCATGTTGCAGCTGTACAGAACTCTGGTGCGGCCGCACCTGGAGTATTGCGTGCAGTTCTGGTCACCGCATTATAGGAAGGATGTGGAAGCTTTGGAAAGGGTGCAGAGGAGATTTACTAGGATGTTGCCTGGTATGGAGGGAAGGTCTTACGAGGAAAGGCTGAGGGACTTGAGGTTGTTTTCGTTAGAGAGGAGGAGGAGAGGTGACTTAATAGAGACATATAAGATAATCAGAGGGTTAGATAGGGTGGATAGTGAGAGTCTATTTCCCCGGATGGTGATGACAAACACGAGGGGACATAGCTTTAAATTGAGGGGTGATAGATAAAGGACAGATGTTAGAGGTAGTTTCTTTACTCAGAGAGTAGTAGGGGCGTGGAACGCCCTGCCTGCAACAGTAGTTGGAGAAGTAAGGCAACTTCAGTTGACACAAAATCTATTTACAGGACTGGTATAGTACCAATCGGAAATTCAGGAATCACACTTCAACTAATACATTTTAAACCAGCGTCAATATGCTCCTTCTGCAACAGGATCCATCATCTCAAACTGCTACCATCATTGTCAGCAACAGCTTCCATCTGGCCAGTAATCCTCAGGAATAAAGTTTAGTGTAATACAACACACAACCTATAGTTTTGCTGCTAAATGTTTCCACAGTTCAGTCGATGGTGAGAAAATTTCATACACTTAGCAAATCTTAGCAACCATTTGCATTCATATAGTGCTTTTGAAGAAGCAAAATGTCCTAAGGTGCTAAACAAGAGGGATATTAATAAAAATATTAACACTGAGCCACGAGAGATATTATGTCAGATGACCAAAAGCTTTGTCAAAGAGGTTTAAGGAAGCATCTGGAAGGAGGAGAGAGGCGCAGAGAGGTTTGAGAAGTAATTTGAGTTTAGGGCCAAGGCAGAGAGGTTTGAGAAGTAATTTGAGTTTAGGGCCAAGGCAGAGAGGTTTAGAGATGTAATTTGAATTTAGGGCCAAGGCAGATGAAAGCACAGCTGCCAATGGTGCAGCGATTAAAATCAGGGATGCCCGAGAGGCCAGAACTGAAGGAGTGCAGGCATCTCAAAAGGTTTGCAGGGCTGGAGGAGGTTACAAAGATATGGAGGGAGCAAGGCCGTGGAGGGATTTGAAAACAAGGATGAGGATTTTACAATTGAGATGTTGTGGAACAGTGAAATTCACACCTGGCTTGCCTCTGGCTTCATTTGGTTACAAGCAGCACTGGCAGAAGCCGAGCAGAAGGTTTTGCATCTACTTTCTTGGCTCCAGGCAAAACAGAAGGATGATAGGGAGTCCAAATACAGAAAGGGGTGGGGAAGGTGTGGGAGAAAATAACTATTTACTTGTATACCTCCATAATAACATAAAAATTGTATACCTTATCATAATGAAGTAAAAAAAAAGGCTGATTTTAAAACTATGATAATGGGTGGGTGACACAACTGGGTAAAAGAATTATATTTTTTCAGCCATATTGCACAGCATTTCAAGTGCATGAGCACTCTTGTTAGAAATCAAGCCAATTTAGACTGCACAATAGTATGAAATATCAACAAGCTGCACTTCAGCAATGGAAGAGATAAGGATATTATCTGTGCGGCTACATTCCTGACCTAAATCATAACATTGTGATGAGGCAGTGAATGAAGTTTGCTCATGAGCACAAATGGGGGAAAAAAAAGGAAATTCATGAAAGTTGATGCAAGGAAGCCATTCCATGTCCACAGGGAAAAGTTGATGCTAGCCTACTGTTGCATGCCTCCATGTGACCAGTCAACAAAACAGGCGAGCTGAAAGTAGGCTGGCCCATGCAGCATCTACCTCAAGAGATGCACGATCAAGAATAGGGCACAAAACATGGAGAAAAAGAGCCATTAAGAAAATGTAACTTAAGAAATAATCTACTGAATTTTCAACGATGAAAGGATGCATTCAACCAAACATATTAAATGATTTACCTTTACGTTTGCTGCTGAGTTTTGTAGTATTCCAATACTTTCATTCAATGCGTTCTATTAAAGTAAACAGATTATTTAAATCAGAGAGTATAACAAAAATGATAAATGTGAACAACAGATAATACCCCTGCTGGATATCTGTAAATATTCACTTCTTTCTGCTCCCAAATTTAATCCTTTGATGATTAATGCAATGCAGATTTTAAACTGCAAGCAAAATGTGTCATTAGAAAATGCGGTTGATGATGGTCCAATGTGCTATTAGTGAATGCAAGCCTGAGCAGCAGCAGGAAGAGGAGCAGTGACAGTATATACTCAGCAAAAGAAAAAAAAAATCAAGGACTGACATTACAGGACAGCAGGTAGATGATTCGTTGGTTGGTTGGTTGGTATTACCACTGTTATTTTTCTACTCTAAGTTAGGGCAGTTTGTTAAACTAAGAAATTTAGTTAGTAGTCCAATAAGTTTTAAGTTTGGGAAGTTTTAAGCAGGCTTAAATAAGTAGGGGGTAATATAGAACAGAAAGTGAGCCTGCCTGGAAGGCAGAGCAAATATAGACCTGTTAAGGCACAAGGGAAAAATGCAAGGTTGGATTGCATCTATTTCAAAGCAAGGAGTCTGACTAGTAAGGCAGATGAATTGAGGGCATTGATTAGCACATGGGATTATGATATTGTTGCTATCACAGAGACATGGTTGAGGGAGGGACAGGACTGGCAGCTCAAAATTCCAGGGTATAGAATCTTCAGGCGCGACAGGGGAGGGGATAAAAGAGGAGGTGGCATTGCACTGTTGATCAAGGAGTCAATTATTGCAGTAAGGAGGGATGACATCTTAGAAGGTTTCTCAAATGAGGCCATTTGGCTAGAATTTAAAAACAATAAGGGGGCAATCACTTGGCTGGGTGTCTACTACAGGCCTCCAAACAGTGAGGAAGAGATAGAGGAGCAGAGATGTAGGCAAATCTCGAAGGTGTAAAAATTTCTTTTTTTCTTTTGGGCCTCCTTATCTCGAGAGACAATGGATACGCGCCTGGAGGTGGTCAGTGGTTTGTGAAGCAGCGCCTGGAGTGGCTATAAAGGCCAATTCTGGAGTGACAGGCTCTTCCACAGGTGCTGCAGAGAAATTTGTTTGTTGGGGCTGTTGCACAGTTGGCTCTCCCCTTGCGCCTCTGTCTTTTTTCCTGCCAACTACTAAGTCTCTTCGACTCGCCACAATTTAGCCCTGTCTTTATGGCTGCCCGCCAGCTCTGGCGAATGCTGGCAACTGACTCCCACGACTTGTGATCAATGTCACACGATTTCATGTCGCGTTTGCAGACGTCTTTATAACGGAGACATGGACGGCCGGTGGGTCTGATACCAGTGGCGAGCTCGCTGTACAATGTGTCTTTGGGGATCCTGCCATCTTCCATGCGGCTCACATGGCCAAGCCATCTCAAGCGCCGCTGACTCAGTAGTGTGTATAAGCTGGGGGTGTTGGCCGCTTCAAGGACTTCTGTGTTGGAGATATAGTCCTGCCACCTGATGCCAAGTATTCTCCGAAGGCAGCGAAGATGGAATGAATTGAGACGTCGCTCTTGGCTGGCATACGTTGTCCAGGCCTCGCTGCCGTAGAGCAAGGTACTGAGGACACATGCCTGGTACACTCGGACTTTTGTGTTCCGTGTCAGTGCGCCATTTTCCCACACTCTCTTGGCCAGTCTGGACATAGCAGTGGAAGCCTTACCCATGCGCTTGTTGATTTCTGCATCTAGAGACAGGTTACTGGTGATAGTTGAGCCTAGGTAGGTGAACTCTTGAACCACTTCCAGAGCGTGGTCGCCAATATTGATGGATGGAGCATTTCTGACATCCTGCCCCATGATGTTCGTTTTCTTGAGGCTGATGTTTAGGCCAAATTCATTGCAGGCAGACGCAAACCTGTCGATGAGACTCTGCAGGCATTCTTCAGTGTGAGATGTTAAAGCAGCATCGTCAGCAAAGAGGAGTTCTCTGATTAGGATCATCATTATTAAAAATAATAGGGTAATAATAGTAGGGGATTTCAACTTCCCCAATATTAACTGGGATAGTCTCAGTGCAAAAGGCTTAAAAGGGGCAGAATTTTTAAAATGCATACTGGCTCAAAAAGCTCTCCTGTATGTAGAAAGTCCGACAAGGGAAAGGGCAGTACTGGACCTAATCCTAAGGAATGAAGCCGGTCAAGTGGTAGAAGTGTCAGTGGGGGAGCATTTCGGGGATAGTGACCATAACTCTAAGATTTAAAGCAGTTATGGAAAAGGACAAAGATGGACCAGAAATAAAGGTACTGAATTGGGGGAAGGCCGATTTCAATATGATAAAACAGAATCTGGCCAAGGTAGACTGGGAGCAGCTACTTGTAGGAAAGTCTACATCACATCAGTGGGAGTCAAAGAGGAAATAGTGAGAGTTCAGAGCCAACATGTACCCATTAAGGTGAAGGGTAGGACTGACAGGCCCAGGGAACCCTGGATGTCAAGGGGTAGAGAGGATTGGATCAGGAAAAAAAAAGGAGGCTTACGGCAGATCCCAAGCGCTGAAAACAGCGGAGGCACTCGAGGAGTATAGCAAGTGTAGGGTGGCAATTAAAAAAGTAATTAGGAGAATGAGGAGGGGGCATGAGAAACACAGGCAGGCAAGATAAAATAAAATGCCTTGGGATTTTCCAAGTATATTAAGGGTAAGAGGATAACCAGGGAAAGAGTAGGGCCCATTAAGCACCAAAGTGGCAATCTGTGTGTGGAGCCAGAGGACAAAGGTGAGGTTTTAAATGATTACTTTTCATCGGTGTTCACTATGGAGAAGGACGATGTAGATGTAGAGATCAGGAGGGGGATTGCGATATACTTGAACATATTAGCATTGAAAGGGAGGAAGTATTAGCTGTTTTAGCGGGCTTGAAAGTGGATAAATCCTCAGGCCCAGATGAGATGTATCCCAGGCTGTTATGTGAGGCAAGCGAGGAGATAGCAGGGGTTTCGACACAAGTTTTCAAATCATCTCTGGCCAAGGGAGAGGTACCAGAGGACTGGAAGACAGCAAACGTGGTACCATTATTCAAGAAGGGTAGTAGGGATAAACCAGGTAATTACAGACCGGTGAGTCTATCAGTGGTAGGGAAACTATTGTAAAAAGTTCTGAGGGACAGGATTAATCTCCACTTGGAGAGGCAGGGATTAATCAGGGATAGTCAGCATGGCTTTGTCAGGGGGAGATCGTGTCTAACTAACTTGATTGAATTTTTCGAGGAGGTGACTAGATGTGTAGATGAGGGTAAAGCAGTTGATATAGTCTATATGGATTTCAGTAAGGCTTTTGATAAGGTCCCACATGGGAGATTGGTTAAGAAGGTAAGAGCCCACAGGATCCAGGGCAATTTGGCAAATTGGATCCAAAATTGGCTTAGTGGCAGGAGGCAGAGGGTAATGGTTGAGGGCTGTTTTTGCGATTGGAAGCCTGTGACCAGTGGTGTTAACACAGGGATCAGTGCTGGGACCCTTGCTGTTCGTAGTGTACATTAATGACTTAGACGTGAATGGAGGCGGTATGATCAGTAAGTTCGCAGATGACACAAAAATTGGTGGTGGTGTAAACAGTGAGGAGGAAATCCTTAGATTACAGGGAAATATAAATGGGCTGGTAAGATGGGCGGAGCAATGGCAAATGGAATTTAATCCTGAAAAGTGTGAGGTAATGCATTTTGGAAGGACTAACAAGAAAAGGGAATACACAATGGATGTCAGGACCCTAGGAAGTACAGAAAGCCAGAAGGACCTTGGTGTAATGTCCATAGATCACTGAAGGCAGCAGCATAGGTAGATAAGGTGGTTAGGAAGGCATATGGGATACTTGCCTTTATTAGCTGAGGCACAGAATATAAGAGCAGGGAGGTTATGATGGAGCTGTATAAAACGCTAGTTCGGCCACAGCTGGAGAACTGTGTACAGTTCTGGTCACCACACTATAGGAAGGATGTGATTGCACTGGAGAGGATGCAGAGGAGATTCACCAGGATGTTGCCTGGGCTGGAGCATTTCAGCTATGAAGAGAGACTGAAAAGGCTAGGGTTGTTTTCCTTGGAGCAGAGAAGGCTGAGGGGGGACATGATTGAGGTATACAAGATTAGGAGGGGCATTGATAGGTTAGATAGGAAGAAACCTTTTCCCTTAGCGGAGGGGTCAATAACCAGGGGGCATAGATTTAGGGTAAGGGGCAGGAGGTTTAGGGAAGATTTGAGGAAACATTTTTTCACCCGGAGGGTGGTTGGAATCTGGAACGCACTGCGTGAAGGGGTGGTAGAGGCAGGAACCCTCAAAACATTTATGAAGTATTTAGATGAGCACTTGAAACGCCATAGCATACAGGGTTATGGACCAAGTGCAGGAATATGGGATTAGAATAGTTGGGTGCCGTATGGCCGGCACAGACATGATGGGCTGAAGGGTCTGTTTCTGTGCTGTATAACTCTATGACTCTTTTACTGATAAGTTTAGATAATAGTATAATAAGTAGAAGCATGGCAGCGCACCTCAGTCCTGTCTAATGCACATCTTTTCATGTCCTGGACAACCACATGTGGAGGAAGTGTTGTCAGCTCGAGGAGCTCACATTCCGAGTTTCAAGCTTGAGCAGTAGCTGGCATCACTGCAGTACACCCAACACGGAAAGCCAGGTGGATGTTTTTGGAGGTGGTCACACTGCAGCTTAAGAGTGTGCAGACAGAGGGGAATAAGTGACTGCCAGACAGTCAAGGAGGATCAGGCAGGTAATGCAGGAGCCCTGAGTGCATCACACTTTTTAGCGAATATTCAATTCCAAGCACTGGTGAGGATGACTGTTCATCTGCAGAATACAGCCAGAGCTATGGCAACAGCACTATGGAAGACTCAGCTGTGCAGAGGAGTGGGGGAAGGAGGAGGTCAGGAAAGCAAAAGTGATAGGGGATTCCATAGTTAGGGAACAGACAGGTGTTTATCGCACACAGATGTGATTCCAGGATGATATGTTGCCGCCCTGATGCTGGAATCAAGAATGTAATTGAGCAGCTGCAAACATTCTGCACAGTAAGGGTGAACTTGCAGAGGTCATGGTCCATAATTTTCTTTTTATTCTTTCATGGGAATGTGGGCATCACTAGCAAGGCCAGCATTTGCGGCCCATCCCTAATTGCCCTTGACAACTGAGTGACTTACTAGGGCAGTTAAGAGTCAACCACACTGCTGTGGATCTGGAGTCACATGTAGGCAGACCAGGTAAAGATGGCAGATTTTCTTCCCTAAAAGGACATTACTGAAACTAGCTTTCAATTCCAGATTTTTATCAATTAATTGAATTTAAATTCTACCAGCTGCCGTCGTGGAATTTGAACTCAGGTTCCGAGACCATTAGCCTGGGACTCTGGATTACTAGTGCAGCTACTCCATGTTTCAGTAATAACTATGCATTCCAAGTATCTATCTGTGCCCTCAGCTCATTTTCCTTATTCACTCGGCTCCTTGCATTGAAGTATATACGACTAATTACTGAACAACAACTTTGTTGTTTATTTTCTAGCCTTTGTTTTCTTGGCCTTCCATTCTTGCTGACTAATACCTCTGCCTTCTATTTCCAGCTTTGCTTCTCTTCCTTCAAAATCTACGCTCAGTTTCCCATCCCCCCACTAAGTGAGTATAAACCCTCCCCAACGACACTAGCAAACTTCCCCACCACAATATTGGTACCAACCCTATTGAGGTGCAACCTGGCTGGCTTGGAGATATCCCATCTCTCCCAGAACCACTTCCAATGCCTTAGGAAACTAAAGCCCTCCATCTTGTAAAACCTTCCAGCCACATTCAGTTGCAGTATCTTCCTTTTGCCGTACTCACTAGCATGTGACATGGGAGCTAATCTAGAGATTGCTACCTTTGAGGTCCTACTTTCTAATTTCTTTCCGAGCTCACTAAATTCTGCCTACAGTACCTCATCCTTCTTTGTATCTATGTCATTGGTATTGACAAGGGGAGATAGTGGTGTAGTGGTAATGTCACTGAAATAATCCAAAGGCCCAGGCTAATGCCCTGGGGACATGGGTCCACCACAGCAGTAGGTGGATTTTAAATTCAATTAACTAATAAAATTAATTAATAAATAAAAATCTGGGATTGAAAGCTCAGTAATCAATTACCATCAGTATCAGGACTTGTGCCATGAAGTTATCATCAATTGTCGTAAAAACCCATCTGGTTCACTTTAACATCCTTTACAGAAGGAAATCTGTCATCCTTACCTGATCTAGCCTACATGTGACTCCAACCCCATAGCAATGTGGCTGACTCTCAACAGCCTTTGAAATGGCCTAAAGCCATTCAGTTATTAAGGGCAATTAGGGATGGGCCACAAATGCTGGCCTTGCCACCAACTCCCACATCCCATGAAATTAAAGAATAGCAACTCAACATTCCCGTTTACAGGATGTTCAGAAGAGAAAGAGAGGGGGATAAAAAAAAAAGGAGGGAGTCATAATATTGTTGAAAGAAACAATCAGAGCTGTGAGGAGGGATGGTATGCTAGGAACATCAAACGAGACCATATGGGTCGAACTGAAGGAAAAAGGGCAATCACACCACTGGCAGTATAGTACAGACACCCCCACTCCCTGACAACACCACCCCCCTCCCCCACCCCCGCCAGCCAGAAGGAAATAGAAAGGCAAATATGTACGCAAATTGCTGAGAAGTGCAGAAACAATAGGGCAGTAATAGCAGGGATTTCAACCACCCTAATATTAGCTGGGATAAAATCAGTGTAAAAGGTATAAAGGGCACAGAACTCTTAAAATGCATTCACAAGATCTTTTTTAGCCAGTACATAGCAAGGCCAAGGGAACAGGCACTTCTGGACTTACATTTTACAGAATGAAACTGGGCAGGTGGAAGGGGTATCAGTAGGAGAGCATTTTAAATGGGAGTGATCATAAATCAAGTTAGATTTAGCATATGGAAAAGGATAAAGATAGACTAAGAGCAAATGTTTTAATTGGGGAAAGTCCAATTTTACTAAGCTGAGATATTTAGCAAAAGTGGACTGGAAACAGCTACATGAACGTTAAATACGAACATATGAATTAGGAGCAGGAGTAGGCCACTCAGCCCTTCGAGCCTGCTCCGCCATTCAGTAAGTTCATGGCTGAACTGATTACTCCACATTTCCACCTACCCCCGATAACCTTCCACCCTCTTGCTTATCAAGAATCTATCTACCTCTGCCTTAAAAATATTCAAAGACTCTGCTTCCACTGCCTTGAGGAAGAGAATTCCAAAGGCTCACGACCCTCAGTGAAAAAAAAATTCTCCTCATCTCTGTCTTAAATGGGTGACCCCTTATTTTTACACAGTAACCCCTAGTTCTAGATTCTCCCACAAGGGGAAACATCCTTTCCACATCCACCGTGTCAAGACCCCTCAGGATCTTATATGTTTCAATCAAGTCGCCTCTTACTCTTCTAAATTCTAACGGATACAAGCCTAGCCTGTCCAATCTTTCCTCATAAAGACAGTCCGCCCGTTCCAGGTATTAGTGTAGTAAACCTTCTCTGTACTGCCTTCAACACATTTATATCCTTCCTTAAATAAGGAGACCAGTACTCTACACAGTATTCCAGATGTGGTTTCACCAATGCCCTGTATAGCTGAAGCATAACCTCCCTACTTTTGTATTCAATTCCCCTCGTGATAAACGATAACATTCTATTAGCTTTCCTAATTATGTGCTGTACCTGCATTCTAACCTTTTGCGATTCATGCAATTTTTTGAACAAGTGGCATCCCAAATGGTTGTGGAAAGCCCAAAGAGACAGTGTATCCAGACTTGTAAAAAGGAAATTGGCAAAGTTCCACACAAGATTATTCGTTAAACGCAAAGCTGCAGGAATTCAGGGTAAATCCTCGGAATGGGTAGGAAACTGGCAAAGAATAGAAAATGAGTGCTTGTGGTGGAGCAGCCCAGGATTCAGTGTTTGGGCCACAAATATTTTCCAATTTCCATAAATAGCCAGGATTCAAAAACCTCAATTAAAATGAGTAAAATGTGTTGATTTATCATCAAACTGGAATAGTAGGAGGCAGCTGAAAAAATAAACAAAAGTTGGACTCCATATTTAAGCAGATCAAATTTAATGCTGACAAGTGCAAAGCACTGCATAGAGAATGAAGGGGATTGAGTTAAGAAATAATCTGAAAAAGCCTTTGGAATCTTTGTAAACATTTTGCTCAAAATGGCCAACCAGTGCAGAGTAGTAAAGTCAATAGAACACTGACCTACTTAGCCAGAATGGTACAAGAAAGAGGAAGTCATATTCAAACAGCACAGTGCTCAGGTCAGACCACATCTTGAATTAACTTATTTAAATATTTAACATCTTAGGGGTGTGTGAATGCCACAATTTTATCAACAACTTACATTTATATAGTGCTTTTAACATAGTAAAAGATCCCAAGGTGCTTCGCAGGAGCAATATCAGATCAATGGCAGCTTGAAAGCAGTAGCTCTTTAAGTGAGGGGAGAGGAGATTCCATGATTACCCTCTCAAGGGGCCCCACAAGCTTTAAGACTGGTTCTGCCTGTATTTGATGCATGCCAACTGGGCCCAGCTAAATAATACATTTTTACATATGGACAAGTTGAAATCCATTTGCCCCAAATTTGCATCATCATATAACCCTCTCCAGTGCGATCACATCCTTCCTATAGTATGGCAACCAGAACTGTACACAATATTTCAGCTGTGGCCTAACTAGCGTTTTATACATCTCCATCATAACCTCCCTGCTCTTATATTCTATGCCTTGGCTAATAAAGGCAAGTATCCCAGATACCCTCCGAACCACCTTATCTACCTATGCTGCTGCCTTCGGTGGGCTATGGACAAGTACACCAAGGTCCCTCTGACACTCTGTACTTCCTAGGGTCCGGAAAATTGTGGGTAGGTAGATGTAAATTTATTCGTCGTTGATTTAAATATGTAGATGAAGGTCCTGTCGCCCAGCAGAGGGGGGGGGGGGGGGGCCGCCACGAGACCTCATCACCGCCGGAAGGATCGGGCCGGGCCCTCCCGGCATCGAGCTCCATGGCGAGCCTCTGCTGCAACCATCTTCCCGATCCCCCCTCCACGAAGCCTGACGTCGTGGGCTTGGTAACGTTCAGGCGACTATCTTGTAGGTCGCATATATACCTACAAGTATGTGCAAGCACATATATTCAATGATATGGCCAGAACACAAACATGTTACAGGAGCTTGATCAATATCCACCTGTAAATCACCCAGTTCTCAACCCAGGTAAACCAATACTCAACCTATCTGAGAAATGAGGCACTAATGCAATCAGAAATGTTACATTGTGTTCAATACCAGCAATACTGCATTAACCAAGTTATTTGATGTTTTAAAAGTAAGAAATTCTGAAAAATATCTACTCTAATCTAAAAAATTATGAAAATCCAAAAAGAAAATAATGTTGTGGAATAAGTTACCAAAAAAAGACAGGATAATGATGCGGCTCCTCAAGTGATAATTGTTCCAGACCTCTGCTTTAGGGCCAGATGCCCTTTCCTTCCTTTATATCTCTCCTTCAACTCTGAACAAAGGGCACCCAGAAACTACACCCTAATGGTTTCTCATGCCGTTCACACAGTTTGATTGCTAGTGCAATCTCATTGTACACACCAGTTATTAAAGCAAAGAAATCTTTCCAGTTGTGCTCACCTGCAACCTTTTCAGAAGTCACATATCACCACAACAATTAGCCTTTTTTTTTTAAGCTCTTTCACAGTAAGGCAGTATTGAATTTCTAATTAAGTACACATTTTTGCTACATATATACAATAAATTAAAATACACAATTAAAATATTTGTTTTTTAAATGTAACCTTATCTATCAGTATTTCCAACAGTGTTTGTGATTAAAACAATGTAATCAGTTATTTTTTGAGTTGTGAAACTCCCTCCTGTCTGTGCAAAAATGGAAGCACAAGTTCCGAGACATTAAAAAGTTATTATTTCAAATTAAACATGGGATAATCAGGGACTAGGGACCCAAACTTGTCACATTATTTTATGTGGCCTCACTTGTCAAAAAGATTACCAGCCGCCATTGCATTACAAGTAGGTTCAAGAGACAATTGCATGTACTTTTGGAGAGAAAGGGGCTCAGGGATCTAGCACAAGGTTGTTAAGGTGGTGTTGAGGAAAAGTGTCAGATTTGTTGAGCCCAATTGCTTTTTCCTGTTCCTACCAATTCCAATGCCGTTAACATTCTGATAACTTTAAAATTGTCTTCCCGGAAATACATTTGAAAGGTATAATGCACGATGGGTTATTTAACAAGAACTTACCCGGGCTTCAACATATTTCTGGTAAGCATTTAAAAATATCAGGAATAGGAGTTAATTAAAAATGTAAAGCAGACATCAGGTTAACATGTAAAGGCTTAAAACGTTTTATGAAACACAAGATAGTTTCCAAACAAAGAATGAAGAAAAAAAAGTAAACAGTGAAGGGATGGCATAAAGACCAACTAACTAGGAACAAGGTTCAGGGAAAATTTGTTTAGGAGAAAGCAAATTAATTTGTTTTCCAAAAGAAAAGATGCCACGTAAACAAGAAGCACTCCTTGGGTCTCCAATTCTCTACTTTGCCTCACCAGTGAGAACACCTCAGGCCAATAAGGGCTCGGTGAATAGGTGTTCAGGTTCCTAACATCAGAAAATGTATTCCAAGAGTTTGTTGAGAGCAGACTCTTCAGAACATCTTTCTGAAAAGGATATGTTAAGCCAGGTGGGCTGATTCTAGTTCTGTTGTTTTTAAGTGCTGTGTTTTTTTTAAAGTTATTTTGCTTTTATTATGCATTAGGCTGTTGATGTGTTATTTTCCACCTTTGAAGGTGGTGGGAAAAGCCCACGTATCTTTCAGTAAGTACTGAAATGATGGGCTGCTAACCCAAAAAACAGCAGTAGCAACAGGAACTCGTTTTAGTTCATAAGGCACTCTGTTGCTTATGGAGACTGCCATCTCGACATGAACACAATTGGAAGCCCAAATAGCAATAGCATTTTCATAGAATATTAACACATGAAGATTTCAGCTGGCCTTTTCAGCATACATGAGGAAATAACTAGCTCTGAAATACCTTTTCACCGATGTCAAAATAGGAATAATGTCTTGAACAAGGTACAACACAGCTGCACGAGCCGAAGCTTGAATCTTTGAAACAAAAAAAATGTTTCTCTGTACATTTCTTACCGCAGTTTGTTCTAGTGGTACAACGTGCTGCATGTAGATTGCCTGAATATCGTTTGCATGGCCTCTTAATGCATTCGCTAAGGCTCCTGCAGGCTGAAAACATGCATATTATTTTTAGACAGTCAAGCTGTAGAAGGGCCTATAAATCATGAACAAGTGCTTTGCATCAAGTATGCTTTCCCATGTAGAACTGAATGCCTTTACATGGCATTCAGAATACATGCTGGTTGTCAAACATTTGCAACAATGTTTTTCCGTAAATTTGGGACTTTAGTTTATCAGTAGACAGGCAGGTCTTCTCAGCTGCATGCACCGATTTACAAAGGTTGCAAGATACACAGAACACCAAGAGGATGGACAGAAGTGGACGGCCAAGCAATATTCCAATGGCAGGATTCTAATAGCATCAAAATCATTGCAATTTCTAAATACAATTCATTCCGTCCAGCCTAGAAGCAGAGAACAGAAGGAGACCATTCGTCCTATTGTGCCTATGTCAGCAGTTTGAATGAGCTATTCATTCTACTCCCCTGCTCTTTCCCCATAGCCCTGTATTCATTTTTCTTTTCAAATATTTATCCACTTCCCTTTTAAAAACTACTCCTGCAAAAGCTCCACCACCCTTGCAGGCAATGCATTGCGGATTACAATAACTCACAACAGCCTTTTCATCATTTATTTAAAAATGACTGTACATATGGATTTTAAATTTCCTCTGAATCAATTGTCATTTGTTCACCATCAGTTGGGTAATGGCACAGGACTGAATGATGATGCCAAATGACAGGGCATCAATGCACGTCAGGATCTTTCAGAAATGAATTGTCAAGTAACTTAGCATTGTTCATGTAACAACAACATGTAACATTATGTAACAGCGCAGGGGCTGCACAGTGGCGCAGTGGTTAGAACCGCAGCCTCACAGCTCCAGCGACCCGGGTTCAATTCTGGGTACTGCCTGTGTGGAGTTTGCAAGTTCTCCCTGTGTCTGCGTGGGTTTTCTCCGGGTGCTCCGGCTTCCTCCCACATGCCAAAGACTTGCAGGTTGATAGGTTAATTGGCCATTATAAATTGCCCGTAGTATAGGTAGGTGGTAGGGAAATATAGGGACAGGTGGGGATGTGGTAGGAATATGGGATTAATGTAGGATTAGTATAAATGGGTGGTTGATGGTCGGCACAGACTCGGTGGGCCGAAGGGCCTGTTTCAGTGCTGTATCTCTAAACTAAACTAAACAAAAAACAAATATTTACATAGCACCTTTAATGTAATAAGACATGCAAAGGCATTTCAGAGGCATTATAAAACAAAATATGACATCAAGCCACATAAGATGATAGAAGGGCAGGTGCCCAAAAAACTCCATCAAAGAGGTAGGTTTTAAGGAGTGTCTTAACGGAGGGAAGAAAGTTAGAAAGGTAGAGAGCTTCAGTGAGGGAATTCCAGAGCTGAGGGCCTTGGCAGCTGAAGGCACGGCCACCAATGATGGAACGATTAAAATTAGGGATGCGCGAGAGGACGGAATTAAAGAAGCATAGATATCTCGAAGGGTTGTAGGGTGGGAAGAGATTAGAGATAAGGAGGGGCCAGGCCATGGAAGAATTTGAGAACGACGAGAATGTTAAAAACGAGACGTTGCTTGACAAGGAGCCAGTGTAGGTCAGTGAACACAGGGGTGATGGGTGAACGGGACTTGGTCCGAATTAGGACACAGGCAACAGTGTTTTGGATTACCTCAAGTTTATGGAGGGTAGAATGTGGGAGGCTGGGCAGGATAGCATTAAAATAGTTAAGTCTGGAGGTAACAAAGGCATGGATGAGGGTTTCAGCAACAGAACAGCTGGGTGGTGCTATGGAGGTGGAAATAGGCACTCTGTGACTGTGTGGTTATGTGGTTGAAAGCTCAACTCAGGGTCAAATATGACACCAAGGTTGTCAACAGTCTGGTTCATCTCTGGCAATTGTCAGGGAGAGGGATGGAGTCAGTGACAAGGGAACGGAGTTTTTGGTGGGGACTTCAGTCTTCCCAAATTGGAAGAATTTTTTGCTCATCCAGTACTGGATGTCGGACAAGCAGTCTGACAAGTTGGAGATGGTGGAGACGTCAAGAGAGATGGTGGTGGTAGTGGTGAAGTAAAGCTTGATGTCATCAACATATTCGTGGAAACTAATATTGTGTTTTCGGATGATGTTGCGGAGGGGCAGCATGTAGATAAGAAACAGGAGAGCGCCAAGGAGAGATCCTTGGGGAACATCAGAGGAAAAGCCATTGATGAAATAGACAAAATGGAACCAGGCGAATGCAGTCCCACCCCGCTGGACGGCGATGAGGCATTGGAGGAGGATGGTATGATCAACTGTGTCAAAGGCTGAAGGTCGAGGAGGAGGAGAGATTCTTTGTCTTTGCCAGTCATATAGGATATCATTTGTGGTTTTG
The DNA here is from genome assembly GCF_036365525.1 of Heterodontus francisci. Classification (NCBI taxonomy): domain Eukaryota; kingdom Metazoa; phylum Chordata; class Chondrichthyes; order Heterodontiformes; family Heterodontidae; genus Heterodontus; species Heterodontus francisci. The sequence goes on from NW_027141029.1 coordinate 207,108, forward strand.
ATAAGAGCCATTTTGGTACTGTGGCAGGAGCAGAAACCTGATTGCAGAAATTCAAACATGGAGTTCCCAGAAAGAGGGACACGAGTTTGGGAGGTGACAACACAATTATGGACTTGACAGGAAAGGGAGGTTGGAGATGGGGCAGTAGCTTGCAAGGCAGATTTGAAAGAGAGTGCGACAGAACCTGGGGAAAGAGAACCATTAACAATATCAGATTAACATGGGAACCCAGAAGGGAAGTTGGATTTTCAGTGGTTTAGCGGGAATAGGGTTGAGAGCACAGGAGGCGGGTCTCATGGAGAAGGCTAGAGATAGGAAAGAAACAAGAGAAAGATACAAGTTCGGGTTAGGGCAGGAGGGAGGCTTAGAGTTCAGCCTGGTGGGCTCAGGAAGAGAAACTGTAAACAATATTATTCAGCACATATGTATAAGTACAAAGCAACTCAGACCACAGAAATTTATCAATTAGAATTTTAACATTGTTATTTCACATATTAATGCTCCCATGGGTATTAAAATTATCAAGGGTAGAAAGACCAGTTAAGGAAACTTTTAAGCTAAATATAACTTGAGGAATAAAATACTTCATATTTGTAGAGGTTGAATTGGGGAGCTAAGTATATCCAAAGCACATAGTACTTTTTCTGGTCAGTATACTCGCTACCCGCAGTACTCTGTGTACTTGTACATGCAATTTACATACAAATATTTACAGAAAAGTAGAAACAAATGAAAAGCAGGTTACAGTTCATTATAATTGTTGTATTTTTCTCAGAAAGGAGAATGGATCAACTCAAGAAACCAAATGCCATATGGTGTAGCACTAAACTGCACAGCGCAGGCAAATATTCAATCTTCTGCCAGCAGTAGGTTAACTGATTGCAGCTTGGGTACGAATAATGGTTCACAACTGGCATCATTATGCAAGGGAAGGTGGAGATCTGAAGTAAAGACAATCAATCAGTCAGGGCTCCAGCTCTTTGTTGTTACCCAGCAACCATGCGCACTTGGATGTCAAATATCAAAGTTGTGCTATGATAACTGCCAAGGTCAATCAGCTTGTCCAGGCCAATACTCACACAAGATATTGGGCGAAGCAACAGTTGCTTACTCAGCCTGAGTTGCCACTTTCAAGAGAGGAAAGGAGTGGATGAGAAATCGACAATTAAAACAGCAACCTTGATAGAGAAATTCCTTTTCTTTAAAAATTTAGTGAGGAGACATAATTGCTAATATTAAGGGAGGCAGTGGTGTAATGGTATTGTCACTGGACTAGTAACCCAGAGACCCAGGGTATTGCTCTGGAGACATAGGTTCAAATCCCACCACGGCAGAAGGTGGAATTTGAATTCAATTAATAAATCTGGAATGAAAAGCTAGTCTAATGATGGCCATGAAACCACTGTTGGTTGTCATAAAAACCCATTTGGTTCACTAATGTCCTTTAGGGAAGGAAATCTGCTGTCCTTACCTGGTCTGGCCTACATGTGACTCCAGACCCACAGCAATGTGGTTAATTCTTACATGCCCTCTGAAATGGCCGTGCAAGCCAATCAATTGTATCTAACTGCTGCAAAGTCATAAGGAATTAAACCAGATGGACCACCCGGCATTGACCGAGGCACTGGAAACGACAACGGCAAACCCAGCCCTGTCGACGCTGCAAAGTCCTCCTTACTAACAGCTGAGGGCTTGTGCCCAAGTTGGGAGACCTGTCCCACAGACTAGTCAAGCAACAGCCTGACATATATATGAATTATACCTGACAATGTCCCAGACACCACCATCACCATCCCTGGGTATGTCCTGTCCCACTGGCAGGACAGACTGAGCAGAGGTGGCAGCACAGTGATATATAGTCAGGAGGGAGTTGCCCTGGGAGACCTCAACATCGACTAGAGACCCCGTGATGTCTCATGGCATCAGGTCAAACATGGGCAAGGAAACCTCCTGCCAATTACCAGCTACTGTGCTCCCCCACTCCCCTCAGTTGATGAATCAGTACTCCTCCATGTTGAACGCCCCTTGAAGGAAGCACTGAGGGTGGCAAGGGCACAGAACGTACTCTGGGTGGGAGATTTCAATGTCCATCACCAAGAGTGGCGCAGGAGCACCATTACTGACGAGGACAAGGCTGCGAAACTGGATCGACGGCAGGTGGTAAGGGAACCAACATACATGACCTCATCCTCACCAATCTACCTGCTGTAGATGCATCTGTCTGTGACTGTATTGGTAGGAGTGACCACTGCACAGTCCTTGTGGAGACAAAGTCCTGTCTTCACATTGAGAATACCCACCATCAAGTTGTGTGGTACGACCACTATGCTAATTGGGATAGATTTCGAACAGACCGAGCAACACAAAACTGGACATCCATGAGGCACTGTGGATCATTGGCAGAAGAATTGTACTCAACCACAATCTGTAACCTCATGGGTCGGCATATACCCCATTCTACTGGCATATCTTCTTCTTTGGCCTCCTTATCTCGAGAGACAATGGGTGAGCGCCTGGAGGTGGTCAGTGGTGTGTGGAGCAACGCCTGGAGTGGCTATAAAGGCCAATTCTACAGTGACAGGCTCTTCCACAGATGCTGCAGAAAAATTTGTTTGTCGGGGCTGTCACACAGTTGGCTCTCCCCTTGCGCCTCTGTCTTTTTTCCTTGCAACTGCTAAGTCTCTTCGACTCGCCACACTTTAGCCCTGCCTTTATGGCTGCCCGCCAGCTCTGGCGAACGCTGGCAACTGACTCCCACGACTTGTGATCAATGTCACAGGACTTCATGTCGCGTTTGCAGAAGTCTTTAAAGCGGAGACATGGATAGCCGGTGGGTCTGATACCAGTGGCGAGCTCGCTGTACAGTGCGTCTTTGGGGATCCTGCCATCTTCCATGCGGCTCACATGGCCAAGCCATCTCAAGCGCCACTGACTCAGTAGTGTGTATAAGCTGGGGATGTTGGCCGCCTCGAGAACTTCTGTGTTGGAGATACGGTCCTGCCACCTGATGCCAAGTATTCTCCGGAGGCAGCGAAGATGGAATGAATTGAGGCGTCGCTCTTGGCTGACATACGTTGCCCAGGCCTCACTGCCATAGAGCAAGGTACTGAGGACACAGGCTTGATACACTCGGACTTCTGTGTTCCGTGTCAGTGCACCATTTTCCCACACTCTCTTGGCCAGTCTGGACATAGCAGTGGATGCCTTTCCCATGCGCTTGTTGATTTCTGCTTCTAGAGACAGGTTACTGGTGATAGTTGAGCCGAGGTAGGTGAACTCTTGAACCACTTCCAGAGCGTGGTCGCCAATATTGATGGATGGAGCATTTCTGATACCTGCCCCATGATGTTCGTTTTCTTGAGGCTGATGGTTAGGCCAAATTCATTACAGGCAGCCGCAAACCTGTCAATGAGACTCTGCAGGCACTCTTCACTGTGAGATGTTAAAGCAGCATCGTCAGCAAAGAGGAGTTCCTTGGTGAGGACTTTCCGTACTTTGGATTTCGCTCTTAGACGGGCAAGGTTGAACAACCTGCCCCTTGATCTTGTGTGGAGGAAAATTTCTTCTTCAGAGGACTTGAATGCATGTGAAAGCAGCAGGTAGAAGAAAAGCCCAAAAAGTGTGGGTGCGAGAACACAGCCCTGTTTCACGCCACTCAGGATAGGAAAGGGCTCTGATGAGGAGCCACCATGTTGAATTGTGCCTTTCATATTGTCATGGAATGAGGTGATGATACTTAGTAGCTTTGGTGGACATCCGATCTTTTCTAGTAGTCTGAAGAGACCACGTCGGCTGACGAGGTCAAAGGCTTTGGTGAGATCAATGAAAGCAATGTTGAGGGGCATCTGTTGTTCGCGGCATTTCTCCTGTATCTGACCAAGGGAGAACAGCATGTCAACAGTCCATCTCTCTGCACGAAAGCCACACTGTGCCTCAGGGTAGACACGCTCGGCCAGCTTCTGGAGCTTGTTTAGAGCGACTCGAGCAAAGACTTTCCCCACTATGCTGAGCAGGGAGATTCCACGGTAGTCGTTGCAGTCACCGTGGTCACCTTTGTTTTTATGGAGAGTGATGATATTGGCATCGCGCATGTCCTGGGGTACTGCTCCCTTGTCCCAGCACAGGCATAGCAGTTCATGCAGTGCTGAGAGTATAGCAGGCTTGGCACTCCTGATTATTTCAGGGGTAATGCTGTCATTCCCAGGGGCTTTTCCACTGGCTAGAGAATCAATGGCACGACTGAGTTCGGATTTTGTTGGCTGTATGTCCAGCTCATCCATGACTGGTGGAGGCTGGGCTGCATTGAGGGCAGTCTCAGTGACAACATTCTCCCTGGAGTACAGTTCTAGATAGTGCTCAACCCAGCGGTCCATTTGTTTGCGTTGGTCAGTGATTATGTCCCCTGATTTAGATTTGAGGGGGGCGATCTTCTTGATGGTTGGCCCAACAGCTCTCTTAATGCCATCATACATTCCTCTGATGTTTCCGGTGTCTGACGCCAGCTGAATATGACTGCATAGGTGTTGCCAGTAGTCGTTTGCGCAGCGCCTGGCTGTTCTTTGTGCAGTGCTTCTCGCTGCTTTAAGTGCTATGGATGTTAGCTCACTGGGGGTTTTCTTGTAGTTCAACAATGCAATGCACTTAGCGGCTATGACAGGTTCCAGCTCTTCATTATGAGATTGAAACCAGTCTGCATTTCTCTTCGCACTTTTGCCATAGGTAGTCAAAGCTGACTCATAGATGGCGTCTCTGATGTGGGCCCACTTGGTCTCAGCATCCCCTGTGGGAGTGTTTTGAAGGGCTGTTACAAGTGAATTTAGAAATTTTTGTAACAGCTGTGGGTGAGAAATTCTGCTCGTGTTGATGTGCGGGTGGCCCTTCTGCTTGGAATGATGCAACTTTTTTGGTTTGAGTCTAACCTTGCTGCACACCAGGGAGTGGTCAGTGTCGCAGTCCGCACTGTGGAAGCTGCGTGTGATTTGAACACTGTTTAAGGCGGCTCGCCTTGTGACAATGAGGTCTAGCTGGTGCCAACGACGCAATCTTGGGTGCCTCCATGAAACCTGGTGACAGAGTTTAGTGTGAAAGAACGAGTTGGTGATGCAGAGGTTATGATAGGTACACAACTCAAGCAGTCTCTGCCCGTTCTCATTCATCCTTCCAACACTGTAGCGCCCAAGGCAGGAGGGCCATGAGTCATGGTCGGCCCCAACCCTGGCATTAAAGTCCCCCAGCAGGAATAGGTGTTCGGTGTTGGGGATGCTGCTAATGATGTTATGGAGTTCCTCGTAGAACTGATCTTTAGCTTCAGGTGGGGAGCAGAGTGTTGGAGCATAGATGCTGAGTAGCTGTACTGGACCAGAGGTGGTGAGCAGTCGGATGGACAGTATGCGTTCCGAGCCATTTGAGGGAGGCTCTATCATGCTGAGCAAGGAGTTTCTGATGGCGAAGCCCACTCCATGCTGTCTTGGTTCTTCAGGATCCCTGCCCTGCCAGAAGAAGGTGTAGTCTTGCTCTCTTGGAGATCCGCTCGCAGGGAGGTGTGTCTCCCAAAGTGCTGCAATGTCTACATTGAGTCTACTGAGCTCGTTGTTAATGATGGCGGTCTTCCAAGAATCGTTGATTTGTATAAGGTCTTCTGACAGGCCAGGACACATAGTTCTGAGGAACTCTACTCTAAAATTACCATTGAGCTGGGGGATCAATGCTGCTTCAATGAAGAGTGCAGGAGGGCATGCCAGGAGCAGCACCAGGCTTACCTCAAAATGGCGGTGGACAATTAAACAACTAACCAGAGGAGCTGGCTCCACAAATATCTCCATCCGCCATGATGGGGGAGCCCAGCACATCAGTACAAATGATAAGGCATTTGCAACAATCTTCAGCCGGAAGTGCCAAGTGGATGATCCATCTCGGCCTCCTGCTGAAGTCCCCAGATGCCAGACTTCAGCCAATTCAAGAAACGACTGAAGGCACTAAATACTGCAAAGGTTATGGGGCCCTGACAACATTCTAGCAATAGAACTGAAGACTTGTGCTCCAGAACTTGCCACGCCCCTAGCCAACCTGTTCCAGTACAGCTACAACACTGGCATCTACCAGGCAATGTGGAAAATTTCCAGGTATGTCCTATACACAAAAAGCAGAATAAATCCAACCCGGCCCATTACCACCCGATCAGTCTACTCTTGATCATCAGTAAAGTGATGGAAAGTGTCGTCTCAGTTCCATCAAGTGGCACTTGCTTGGCAATAACCTGCTCAGTGACGCTCAGTTTGGGTTCTGCCAGGACCACTCAGCTCCTGACCTCATTCCAGCCTTGGTTCAAACACAGAGACATTTACGGCACAGAAGGAGGCCATTAGGCCCATCAAGTCCATACCAGTGCACCACGGAGCTATGCTGTCAGTCCCACTACCCAGTTCGATCTCCTTAGCCGTGCAAGTCTATTTCTCTCAAGTGGCCATCCAACTTCCTCTCAAATATCTATCCAATTCTCTCTTAACTGTTTTTGAACTACCCATCTCACTGGAGAAGCCATTCACCAATCAAACCTGCTCTATCCTCACCTCACATTTACTAAAGGGGGTCCCGTAAATGCATGACATTGCCCCCTCTGGGGTTCGGGGGGTGGGGCGTTGAGATGGGTTGCAACTGAATTGATTGGGGCACGGCTCCCTAAGAATGGTCTCAACAGATTGGAAGTTCACAAATGTAACACTCCTCGAAAGGAGGGAGCGAGAAAATAGGAACAACAGGCCAGTTAACTGGACATTAGTCATCAAGAAACTGCTGGAATCTATTAAGGAACTTTAACAATGCACTTAGAAAAACAGACAAAGTCAACATGGTTTTACAAAAGGGAAATTGTGTTTGACAATTTATTAAAAGAGTTTTTTGAAGATGTAACTCGTAGGGTAGATAAAGAGGAATCAGTAGATGGACATGGACAAAAGAGCTGAACTCATGGTGAGGTGAGAGTGACTGCCCTTAACACCAAACCGAGTATGGCATCAAGGAGCCCTAGCAAAACGAGAGTCAACGGGAAATCGGGGGAAAACTCTCCACTGGTTGGAGTCATACCTAGCGCAAAGGAAGATGATTGTAGTTCTTGGGGATCGGTCATCTCAGCTCCAGTACATCACTGCAGGAGTTCCTCAGGGTAGTGTCCTAGGTCCAACTATCTTCAGCTGCTTCATCCTCCTTCAATCATAAGGTCAGAAGTGGGGATGTTTGCAGATGATTGCACAATGTTCAGCACCATTCGCGACTCCTCAGATACTGAAGCAGTCCGTGTAGAAATATAGCAAGACCTGGACAATATCCAGGCTTGGGCTGATAAATGGCAAGTAACATTTGTGCCACACAAGTGCCAGCCAATGACCATCTCAAACTAAGAGAGGATCTAACCATCTCCCCATGACATTCAATGGCATTACGATCGCTGAATCTCCCACTGTCAGCGTCCTGTGAGTTACCATTGACCAGAAACTGAACTGGAGTAGCCATATCAATATCATGGCTACAAGAGCAGGTCAGAGGCTAGGAATCCTGTGGCGAGTAACTCACCTCCTGACTCCCCAAAGCCAGTCCACCATCCACAAGGCACAAGTCAGGAGTTTGATGGAATACTGTCCACTTGCTTGGATGGGTGCAGCTCCAACAACACTCAGGAAGCTCGATACCATCCAGGACAAAGCAGCCTGCTTGATTGACACCCCACCCACAAACATTCACTCCCTCCACCACCGATGCACAGTAACAGCAGTAAATACCAGCTACAAGATGCACCGCAGCGACGCACCAAGGCTCCTTAGACAGCACCTTCCAAACCTGCAACCTCCAGCACCTAGAAGGACAATGCATGGGAACACCAACGACTGCAAGCTCCCCTCCAAGTCACACACCGTCCTGACTTGCAACGATATCACCGTTCCTTCACTGTTGCTGGGTCAAAATCCTGGAACTGCCTTCCTAACAGCACTGTGGAGTGCAGTAGTTCAAGAAGGCAGCTCACCACCACCTTCTCAAGGGTAATTAGGAATGGGCAATAAATGCTGACCTAGCCAGCGACACCCACATCCCATGAATATTTTCTTTTCTCAATGCATGATTAGTTTGCAACCACAATAGGCATTTTACAAAAACCATAAGCAGGTAATCAAATATCACCATTGGGAATCAACATGGAAGAAATTTTTCAGCAAGTGTTCACGCAGTTGTATTACTTAATCAGAATTACATTTTGCTTTATAGCATAGTATTGACATTTGGAATGTTTATTTAAGAATCCACAAGCCTCTGCTGTAATAAAGAAACAAAGCTTTGCTCCTGAATGGCATAAAAGCAGTCACAAATCAGTACTTTCTGGAACAGGCCCAAGGTAATACGAATGATGTCAGGATATACATATACTACTCTATAAAATGTAGTTTCACCAAATGAAAAAAAATTATTCACATGGAAAATTTACATGCACAAATTATGAAATTCAGATGAACAAAGTCAGCTACATAAAGAATTGTTAAACAGACTGAAAAAAATTAGGTTAATTGCATCACAATTAATTTTAATTTGAAGTTTGTCAGTTTAGGTGTCAAATAAATAAACCACAAGAATCTGCGAGAGTGCCTCTATGTGCATGTACAACAACGAGCACCTCTCTCCCTCTCCCTGCTGTCTCTCCCCAGTTGTATGTGGCCAGCTTCCAAGTTCAAAACTTACCAATGCATTTGCTTTAGCCTCTAGATCATTTGCAAATGTGCGAAGATCCACCATAGTCACACTTTTCTTGAGCTGAACATTTAAGAAAAATAAACATTGAAGTGAATTTATTGGATAGTGCTAAAATGCACACTTGCAGAAAAGCAATGATGTCTGCTTGATGGTAAGTTACACTATGGGAGTTATATAAAGTTGTGTGGCATAGAAGATTTAAGAGCTCATTTCTTGAGTTTTACATGTCTTCCATATAAACGAATTATAATCTACTCTGGAATTCTACTCCACTATCTAGTATAGGTCACAGGTACCAACGCATGTTTCATTCAAGTAGGAAAAATCACAATGCCTTTTTGAGCAGGGGAACATGGTGATTTTAAAATCAGTTTCACAAAAAGTCGGAGATCACCAGAATACTCAGCATCTGAGCTCATTTTAAGAAAGACTGAATGCAGGGAGATTTGCTCGTTCTGTTGGGGAGGGTTTAAACTAGCTTGTCAGGGGGATGGGAACCTGAGGGGTAGCTCAAATTGGAAGGAAGTAAAGCTGGTAATAGGAGGTAGAAAAGTAGCAAGCGACATTAGAAGGCAGGCGAAACAAAGGACAGCATCAACTCGGCTTAGAATCCAGAATAATGTCAAGACAACAAAGTTAAGGGCACTCTACCTGAATGCACGCAGCATTCGCAACAAGGTAGATGATTTAAAGGCCCAAATAGAGGTAAATGGGTATGATTTCATTGCCATTATGGAAACATGGCTCCAGGGTGACCAAGACTAGGAACTGAATATTCAAGGATATCTGACATTTAGGAAGGACAGGCAAAAAGGAAAAGGAGGTGGTGTTGCACTGATAATAAGGGATGGGATCAGTACTTTAGTAAGAGAGGATCTCAGATCGGAAGAACAAAACGTTTGGGTGGAGCTAAGAAACAGCAAGGCGCAGCAAACATAGGTAGGAGTTGTTGAGAGGCTACCAAACAGTAATGGTAGTGTGGGGCATGGTATTAATCTGGAGATTAGAGAAGCATGTAGCATGGGTAATACAGTAATCACAGGTGACTTTAATCAGCACATAGACCAGGTAAACCTAATGAGCACTAATGCTGCAGAGGACGAGTTTCTGGAGTGTGCTAGGGATGGTTTTCTAAAGCAGTATGTTGAGGAACTGACTAGAGAACAGGCTATTTTAGATCTAGCATTATGTAATGAGATGGGGCTAACTAATAATCTTGTAAAAAAACTTTAGGGAGGAGTGACCATAATATGATAGAATCTTACATTATGGTTGAAATTGAGGTAGTTCAATCTCATGCCAGGGTGTTAAATTTGAACAAAAGAAATTATGACGGTATGAAGGGCAAATTTGCTGAGGTGGATTGGAAAAATACATTAAAAGGTATGACAGTACATAGGCAATGGATAGTCTTTAAAGAAATATTACATAGTTTACACCAACTATACATTCCTTCAAGGCACAAAAACCCCAAAAGTAAAGGCAGCCAAGCGTGGCTAACAAAGGAAGTTAAGGATTGTATATGATTAAAAGAAAAGGCCTATAAAGAGGTGTAAGGGAAAAAGATGGATGCTAAGCGAAAGGAAGAAATACTAACAGGGGCAACTAATAACTTGGTCAAAGAGGTGGGTCTTAAAAAGGAGTGAGAGGAGCAGAGGGGCTTAGGAAAGAAATTACAGAGCTTGGGACCTACATCACAGAAGGAGTGGCACCAATGTTTTGGCAAAGAGGTGGGAGATATACAGCAGACAAAATCAGAGGAAAGGTGAATTTGGGTGGTTGCAGTGCACAAGGAGGTTACAGAGATACAGTGTGGCATGACTATATAGGATAGATGCAGAGGCAGAGAACTTTATATTTGAGGCATTAATTTTACAGGTGTGAAAGAAGAGATTATTTTATTTTTAATAGATAGCTTCCTTGGATATGAAACAATCTTTAACTAAAACCCTATTGGTTAGGTGAACGCTTAAAATTAAATTAAGTCTTTGGATTCAGTAGATGATATTTTAACATCACTTTAAAAAAAACTAGCGGCACCATCAGCTCTACCTGTAATTCATTTGAATAGCAATGTCACTGACATAAGGTAAGATGGAATTGTTTATAATTTCAAGATAGCATAATTAGGAGATTTGATTAAAAAATGTATGCAATTCAAGGAAAACAATATTTTCTAGCTGGTACCATGTTTTATCGCCTAGGAAAGTAAAAGAATTAAAAAGTATTACCTCAATGAAGTAGGCAGTATAATTAATTTGGTCAATGCCACTGTCAGCGAAATCATGAAGGCTCTTTTTTGCCTCGTCATCCAGTATTACTATAGTACTTAAGTTCACATCAATATTTCTGATTTTGTCGGTCAGATACGTTGAATGCTGAAAAATAATTATTGCCATAAAAAGTAAATTTGAACTTCTTTCACAGATCCCATAATTTTTGATCTGTTCACATAAAAAATCTTACACTATTGAAAGCTGCAGTCACATAATCAATGTCTATGTACACTGTCCTTGCTTTGTCGAGACAGGCATCATATCTCCCAAACTGCTACTAAGCAAAAACATTCCAAAAATGAACATTTTGAGCTTCAGGTATTTGGCCCAGCTACAGTTGACAATCTCTGCTACATTATGTTGCAAGTTGAACATAGTATACATTCATGCATTTCCAGAGCTTTTATCATGTCGATCAAGGTATTAAATTAAGTGTTTCTGCAAACTGTTGTGATGTATTATCTTAAAAAATGAGTCGTTCTAAATTTGATTGGCTAGTTGTGATACTGGTTAATGGTCTAAAGTATGACTGAGGGGATGGAGTAAGCACAGGCTGACAGTGGCCCACAACTTCCCAGCATAGCTGGTTTGGCTGCTGTGCATTTGAGAAAATTGATTGAGGTATGCATGGTGCTTATTTTCTGGTGCAGGAATTAGGAATTAAAATCAAGGCCCATGTTCCTTTTACAAATCCTAATTTAAAACTGCATGGTCAACATAAATTTCAATCACTCAATTAAGTGTTTTGAAACTGAAAACAAGTTTAATTATGTTGACACGAACACAGTTTACTTCACCAAGTGTCGAAACCTGAGGCATATTGTCATAGTCAATGAAACCCTCAAGTAAATAAATGCAGTCACGGGTGGACAAAGTAAGAGAAAAAGGCCATTTTAAAATTCACTTCGAAAATACTTCTTCGTAGGCAATCTATGGAAAGCATTTAATCTAATCGCATCCCCACAGCAGCACCCCACCCCCCACCACCCCCTTTTCCAGATTGATGCAGGAAAACAAACGTAAAAAAATACAGGTCTCTGGTCAACAATTCAGTTGTGAAGAAGTGTTTCTCGCCTCAAGTGCTGCAATGGTAAGATAGGCTTGCGTTTACCACTTGCTGAGTTACTGATCATAGCAGTTTATGGTTGCAGGGTGCTGAATGAAAGTCTATCACTTCCTTATTGGAAAACCAAAAAACAAATTTAAGTAAAAGAAAATCTGGCTGTAGTTGTTATTGTGCACTAGCTGCCACCTAGTATCAAAGCAGCCCTATTTAACATATAAGTGAAATGTAGAAGAATCAATCCTAAGAGGCAAGATGAAATATTCTCAATGGAGCTAGCACAGAACATCTTGTGTTAGACAACCTTTTGCTCCATATAAAGTCCGAACCCCATTTCACCAACAGTAAAAACTGCAACATAAGGTGTGGAAAGGCAACAAAAGATTTTTTAAAAACACAAGGTTTTGATGCCTTTATCTCCACAACCACAAAGCTCATCATCTCTTTTCAACGTCCTGAAATATTCTTTGAAGAATTGCTAAATAAAGGAAACCAAGCAGAATTTTTCCAGCCAAGTGGAGGCAGGTTCCAGTGCATGTGGGGTAGTAAAGTCCCTGAAATTGACTCCGGGTCGGGATCCCGACATCATCCCGCCCTTTTCTAGCTTTCCCTGGGGCAGACTCTGAGCTGTGAGTCCAGTGAGGACTTCCCCACTCAGCGACCCCGCCACACCCCACCCCCCAACCCTTGGGTCTGGCGGGAAAACAACTGAGCCAATTAAAAATGCAACTAAAAGCTTTTTTATCCACGAATTCCTTCTTTGCCAAGAGTATATGGCTTCCACGCTGTGTACTTGCCTGATTGACCATAGCAAGGTGAGACAAAGTGGGAACAGCTTCTTCAGTGAAACTGTCAAGGCTTTGATCAGTTACACTGAAGAGCTGCGGCCATGGTCATTGACAGACTGCTGGTCAAAGCACTCGCAGAGAGTGTAGTTTCAATGCTTGACATGTGACTGCCAACTTCTTGGAAGACACTTCACCTACCTTATGCTGCATTTCCCTGCTGCCAGCCTTCACCATAGTATGGTAGCAGATTATGAAGTTCCACCTTCCACCTCTGCTGAGGGGCAAGAGAAGAAGCCACACTACCACCATCAGCTCCAGCAGCAGCAGCAGAATCAGCACCAGCTGCCTTCTTCTCAGGGATCTGCCTCTCCACAGGGCAAAAGGGATGGACACAGAGATTCAGGTGGAAGGAGGTGAGATGTCTGAGCACCAGTGCCTCAGGAGGCTCAGACTCTCACGGCACGTCACTGCTGACATCTGCAGTCTCCTCGAACAAGACCTCCTTACCAGTGTACCAGGTGGGCACACACTGCCAGTGGCCGACAAGGTGCCAGTTACTGGAGGGCCACCTCTGACAAGGTGCCTGTCACTGGAGAGCCACTTCCCAGGCCCCTGCTTTTTGCCAAGTTGCGCCCTCTCTTCTCCTTCAAGGAAGAACTCAGAGAGATGCGAGTACCTGTAAAGGCTCATGTGGAAAGTGATTGTGAGGCACGGGTGCAGAGGGCAGGAGGCTGAAGTTGAGTAAAGGTTATTGGCTGTTCGGATGGGGATATGAGGTGCCTGCAGAGGAATGAGTGCAGCTGCAAGCTGTGTTGACCTGAGGAGTGCTTTGCAGGAGAAATGCTGAGCAAGTCAGGGTTTTGGGTTGGTACCTGAATGTGTTATGCTACTCACCTGCCATATCATCCCAAGGTCTGGATACTCTTGGTGCACTGTCTCCAGTTTGGAAGGACATTTCTTCTGCTGACTTCCTAAGCCACTTCCGTCCACGCCTACTCATTTGGAGAGAGTGTCCATCTGCCTCCCGTACTGGAGAGAGTGCACCTCAATGTAGCCACTCAGATCCCGCAACAGGGCCTCCAGGAGAGTAAAAGACCTGGGGTGGGGGGGGGGGTGTGGGGGGGGGGTGGAAGTGAGGGCACGGATAACTTTCCCAGGTGTCCTTTCCATTCCTGTGGTTGCCTCAGCCTCAAAGATCCAAGTGCTAGAGAACCATTGTAACTCATGTCATGTTCCCTTTAATTAGATATCCTTCCTTTGACAGAATAGATGTGCCATCACACCTGCCCTGGGGAGCCTGGAAACGGGAGGCTGTCATTGCTCTGGGAAAGAGCCTCTGAAAGCTCGGCCATTCGTATATCGGGTTCCCAATCCAAAAATGGTCCTGCCATTCTGGCAGGGACTAAATGGAGAAGATTCTGCCATCTATAAATTATTTTGCCCAGAGATGACGCCAATATTTTTACTTACTCTACTGAGTTTTACACTGTCAACGTTGAATAAATGTTGTAGCTGAAAAGCTGAATATACTCCTTCATTTTTGCGGCATTTGCTGTATAAAATGAAGAAAAGCTGATTTAGTGCTCACACCTCAACTGCTTTCTATAATATATATGACACACATAAATGGCTGTGAAATAGTATGGGTAACAGTTATCATTCTTGAGGTGTACGCTGCTGCATTTGATCTATTAAGATGGATGGCATAGTGGAAAAGAGTGGTAAAATAATATTTCCACTTCAATGTCATACAAATTTGAAGGAGTAAAAAAGCTATAGAATTGAAACCATATGGGATAGAGCTCCTCAATAGTGCCCCTTCCGAAATAGTGCCTTATGGGAAAAAAACAATAGTAAATACACTAATATAGTCCTTGGATGCAATTAGTTAATACTGCTACAGATAACTAGTTAGATCTGGCACAAAAGTGTCCATTTTCCCCTATGTAAATGTTATACTTTTTTAATATTTCCAACACCAAGCCATCCAACAACAACTTTCTTTTAACACCTTTAATGTAGAAACATGTCCCAAAGTGCTTCACAACTGACAGAAGCAACCCAGCTAAGTTGAAAGACCCCAAGAAGATACTGGAGAAATTGCTGATTTCTTCATCCAGGAGTCAGTGCCCTTCTGTGCCAAAGGCACTTTTAATGGCTTTATCAGCACCTTGACATGAGGTTTTCTGATTCAGTAATCCTGGGGTGGCAAAGGGAGGCACAGCCAATAGCTTCAGATTTCCCAAGTTTGGTTTGAGTTAATTGGAGAAAAAAAAATCATCTGGAGTTGCACTCCTGGTCAATGTTTAGTGATCCTTACATATGGAGGTACTGTACCAAGACAGAATTGGGATTGGCTACAATATTCTCTACTATTGAATAGCCTGCCAAAGCATATTGTCCAATCTCACATGTGAAGAACAGGCACATGACAAACCTGGATCCCTACCCCTGCCAAGTCTACACCTTTTAGAGAAGGTGGCAAGGAGAAAAATGGGAGCAAAGTATTTTTTTCCCTCGAAACAAGCATTATAAGTTAGCAATAGACTGTAGTATCTGACCTGTATACACTCTGAAAAGTGAGGTTTATGTTGAGTTCAGAAAGCAGAAACCCAGAAAGGAAATGTTTCCATTGTGAGTTCAACAAATAGGGAGTATCCAGAACCTTAAATGTACAAAAATAACAGATTTAGAGAAAAACACAAGAACACTGATTTTCCAGACATCGTGGCCAGAGTATTACGCCACCCCAGCGAGTTGGATGGTGGCGGGGGAATGGTGTAAAATGGAGCGGGAGGCCTTCCTGACCCGCTCCCGCCCTACTTTTTGTAGGACGGCGGGGCGGAAAACAGGCCGCCCGCCCCAGGTCAATCAAGGCCCTTAAGTTTCCAATTAACGGCCACTTAAGGGCCTTCGCCCGCCTCCACGGAGATTTTACCTGTGGCAAGTAGGCGTCCTGGAGCCGGAAAAGGCTGCCCGCTGAAAGTTGTCAGCCGCTCTGCGCCCAGGGGTGGGGGGGGGGGAGGGGGGGGATGGGGAGAGGGGTGCCTGACAATCGGGCACAGGATTGAGGGCCGCCCCTGCTTCCCCAACCACCCCCAGGACCCAAGAGTGGTAGAGAAATGGGTGGAGCAAAGAGATTTTAAGGCCTAAATATATAATTTTCTAATAAAAGGGCCTCAAATTTTGCAAAAAATAGCAAAAGTGAATAAAATCGGAAATTCCATCTTTACAAAGCTCTTTTACTTTACCTTAAATAAACTGTTGTCTTTTAAAGATTGACAAGCGAGTTTTTCTACATTTCCACCTGCAATGAAAGTGGCCAAAACTACCAGCATCAAAAGCCAGGAGAAGATGAAGCTGACCCCAACTCCACTGAAAGAAATGACAATTAGATTTTAAATATGTTTATAGAATTTCAAAATTCACATTGTAATGAATGCTTTTACCCCAAAAGTTACACATTACATGCATTTGTCAAGCTCTGGGACTGCAGTATTTGAAATATTTTGTCATAATAAGTTCTTACGCTAAAAGAAGGTTGCCTCCAGTGTTTGATACACAGCCTCTTGTGGTTGGAGAAGCATGTTGGTCAAAGCCACAGGATCCACAAAGCAAACCCAGATAGTTGAAAGCAAGGATAAGTACCACTGAACAGCAGAGTGCAACACTGGCAAGCCATCTATAAAAGGACACATATGCTGAAATCACTTGTTTTTAATTGCTGCAGAAATAAGCTTTCATTGCAAATGCTTAAAACTGAACAAAATGGAGATCGGGCAATGTCCAGTTTTAAAACCTGAGTAGAGTGGTGCAAGTCATTTAGTGGGACTGTAAGTAAATCTAAACGCATACTGATCCTTGGTTACTTCTGTTTTATTTGAAACCTTGTGATACTGAAACAATAATATGATACACTTGATTCCTCTCTCATTGAGCAACAAATACATTTGGAAACTTATAAGATAGGTTTAAGTTATCAAATTAAGGTGCAAAACATTTTGCAAATAATTATAAGAACAATGAACAGTACAGCACAGCAACAAGCCATTCGGCCCTCCAAGCCTGCGCCGATCTTGATGCCTGCCTAAACTAAAATCTTCTGCACTTCCGGGGTCCATATCCCTCTATTCCCATCCTATTCATGTATTTGTCAAGATGCCTCTTAAACGTCTCTATGGTACCTGCTTCCACCACCTCCCCCGGCAACAAGTTCCAGGCACTCACCACCCTCTGTGTAAAGAACTTGCCTCGCACATCCCCTCTAAACTTTGCCCCTCTCACCTTAACCCTATGTCCCCTAGTAACTGACTCTTCCACCCTGAGAAAAAGCTTCTGACTATCCACTCTGTCCATGCTGCTTATAACTTTGTAAACCTCTATCATGTCGCCCCTCCACCTCCGTCGTTCCAGTGAAAACAATCAGAGTTTATCCAACCTCTCCTCATAGCTAATGCCCTCCAGACCAGGCAACATCCTGGTAAACCTCTTCTGTACCCTCTCCAAAGCCTCCACGTCCTTCTGGTAGTGTGGCGACCAGAATTGCACGCAATATTCTAAGTGTGGCCGAACTAAGGTTCTGTACAGCTGCAGCATGACTTGCCTATTTTTATACTCTATGCCCCGACCGATGAAGGAAGGCAAGCATGCCGTATGCCTTCTTGACTACCTTATCCACCTGCGTTGCCACTTTCAGTGACCTGTGGACCTGTACGCCCAGATCTCTCTGCCTGTCAATACTCCTAAGGGTTCTGCCATTTACTGTACACTTTCCACTTGCATTAGATCTTCCAAAATGCATGTTTTAATTATGTTTAAGCTTTTTCAAAAAAATGTCAATGTTGGAATCTTATAATGAATATGTTGATGCTATTGTATTAAAGGTAAGCTTGAAAGAAAAAACCTACCTGTAGAAATCATATTTTTCCAAATATGGAAGGTACTCAAGAAAGTATCTCTGACCCTGATTGAGATATGCAGTAAAAGTATTGAGCATATCGTGAATAATAGGCTCCTTGCTCAAACTTGAAATGATCTCTTCAGCTTCACTTAGTACACTCTTTACATCTGAAACAAAGGACAAATAATACAAATCTGCACAGCTACATGTGTGCACACTTCGTTAACTGTGTCAATTCTGTTATAACTGTTGACTGAAACAGATGGAACAGGCTCACAAAAATGCACTATGCACCATGATAAAGAGCACATCTTTTTATTGCCATGTACAAGTATACACTTTTTTTTTAAAAACAAGACTGGTCCAGAAGGTTCGAATACATGGGATCCAGGGTGAGCTAGCAAATTAGATACAAAATTGGCTTGGTGACAGGAGGCAGAGGGTGGCAGTGGAGGGATGTTTTTCAGATTGGAGGCCGCTGACCAGTGGTGTGCCACAGGGATCGGTGCTGGGTCCTCTGTTGTTTGTCATATATATTAATGACTTGGATGTGAATGTACAGGGCATGATTAGTAAGTTTGCAGATGACACCAAAATTGGTGGTATAATGGACAGTGAAGAAGGTTGTCTAAGGTTACAACAGGATATAGATAAACTGGGAAAGTGGGCAAGGGATTGGCAAATGGAATTTAGCGCAGACAAGTGCAAAGTGATGCATTTTGGGAAGTTAAACCAGGGCAGGACATATTCAGTGAATGGCAGGGCCCTGGGGAGTGTTGTTGAGCAGAGACCTTGGGGTGCAAGTACATAGTTCCCTGAAAGTGGCAACACAGGTAGACAGGGTGGTGAAGGAGGCGTATGGCATGCTTGCCTTCGTCGGCTGAGGCACTGAGTACAAGAGTTGGGACGTCATGTTACAGTTGTACATAATGTTGGTTAGGCCGCATTTGGAGTACTGTGTGCAGTTCTGGTCACCGCACTACAGGAAAGATGTGATTAAGCTAGAGAGGGTGCAGAAAAGATTCACAAGGATGTTGCCTGGTTTGGAGGGCTTGAGTTATAAAGAGAGATTGGATAGACTGGGGCTGTTTTCCCTGGAGCGAAGGAGACTGAGAGGGGACATGATAGAGGTATATAAAATTATGAGAGGCATAGATAGGGTAGATAACCAGAGTCTGTTTCCCATGGTATGGGTGACTAAAACTAGAGAGCATAGATTTAAAGTGAGAGGGAGGAGGCTTAAAGGGGATCAAAGGGGTAAATTTTTCTCAGAGAATAGTGGGTATCTGGAATGAGCTGCCAGAAGAGATGGTGGAGGCAGTAACAGCAGCAACATTTAAGAGGCATCTGGACAGGTACTTGAATGAGAAAGGCACAGAGGCATATGGAAGTAATGCAGGCAGGTGGGATTAGTATAGATAGGCATTATGGTCGGCATGGACGCGGTGGGCCGAAGGGCCTGTTTCTATGCTGTACGACTCTATGACTCCATAACAGCAAAAGTGCATAGTAAACACAAGCTAATACATTACCAACACAATGAGACAATGCCAGTGAGCATTTATGTAAGGCTTCTATGGAATTGGTCATACGAACATAGGAATTAGGAGCAGGAGTAGGCCATTTGGCCCCTTTGAGTCTGCTGCGCCATTTAATAAGATCATGGCTGATCTAATTGTGGCTTCGACTCCACTTTCTTGTCTACCCCCGACAAACTTTGACTCTCATTAGTCAAGAACTAATCTACCTCTGCCTTAAAAATATTCAATGATCCTGCCTCCACCGCTCTCTAGGGAAGAGTGTTTCAAAGACTCAACCATCAGAGAAAAAATTTCTCCTCATCTCCATCTTAAATGGACAACCCCTTATTTCTTAAACTGCGTCCCCTAGTTCTAGTCTCTCCCATGAGGCTCAACGTTAATAAAGTTCGGGATCGGAATAAAAGTTTATTTTGGGGGGAGGGGGCAATTTATATATTGAGTACTCATTGCGGGGTGGAAAAGGGGATTCAAAGTCATATTTAAATTATAAATCTTATTTTTTGGAGACATGACCTTTAAAAATTTAAATCTAACTGAAGGACTTTAAGCCCTTTAAAAATGGCGCCACGCCTGCGCGATGGCACTGGGCACCGGGCGCTGTTGCCATGGACGGAGCGCCTACCTCCTCTACATAATCGGGGGCGGGCATTCCACCCCCTCCATGTTAATGAGCCACCACGCAAAAATATCGCAACGGCTCCCCAGTGCACATCTTGCGCCTGCACTGTGCTGTTTTTGAAGCTGTAAAAATTCAGCCCAGTGAAAGAGCTTTATACAGAGTATAGGGATTAGTTTGCCATCACAAATGGACAGTGACTAACATTTTAAATTCAGTAGAAATTCAGTTTTTCAGAACATAAAAAAGAATTATTGTAGCTTCTGCAAATAGATTGCTGAGATTAGAAAACTCTGGTGCATTACAGGAAAAACACACAAAAAGGCACACTATGTTATTGTATTTACATACTGTGCTTAGATTTTGCTTAAACTTACAAGGAAGTGCTGCAAAATTGAGAAGATGTTGTTGTAAACAAGAGAAACACACCAGAAAAAAGGTTCAGTATAAATGAATTGAAAAACAATTCTAAAACTTCGCACTCTTCTGCATGCACACATTTCTCTTTCAGCAAGCTAACAGTTAAGCTATTGTTTATTTAAGAAAAAGAAATTTATGCACAAAATCAAAAACACAGAGGATTTTTCTATAGCTGTACCTGATGTAAAGGATTTGGTTTCATTCTGAAGCACTTCTGGAGTATTGTTAAATGCTGAATGTCCCTAAAATTATAGAAGTAGATTATTAACATATGAACCAACAGTGCAAACAGATTTTTTTTTATTTTATCCTCAGTAGCTCCAGCAAAAATAATGACGATAAAATTTATCATTGGCAAAAAATCCAGTGGAGAAATAAGGAGAATCTGAAAAGAAAAAAAACCATGAATCATTACAATCTGGGATTCACCACTTGAAAGGTTGGTGGAAGCAGATTCAAAACCAGTTTGGACAAGACATACCTGAGTTTTCCAAGTCACACACCAATCTAATCTGTAAATATAACGGTCATTCCTTCACCATGGCTAGAACCCCCTACCTAACAGCACTGAGACAGTACCCTCATTAGAAAGACTACAGCAGTTCATGGCAGCAGCACAGCATCCCTTCTCAAAGACAATTAAGAATGGACAATAAATGCTGGTCTTGCCAGCGAAGTACAAATTCCAAGAAGGAATAAATATGAAAAACACTTTAAAAAGGGAATTGGATTTTTCCTGAAAAAGGAGAAATTTGCAAGGCTATAGGGAAAGAGGTGAGTGGGACTAATTGAATAGCTCTTTCAAAAAGCCAGCACAGGCATGATGGGCTGAATGACCTCCTTCTGCCTTGTATAATTCTATGATGATAATTCAACTAAGTTCATTATTATTAGTTCACCTGGGTCATCCTCTTCTGACTGATGAATGAATGTCTTTTCAGTCTCAAAGGATATATTTTATGAACTACATGTTGTCAGTTTTACATCATTTCCTAATGGCTACCACAAAGCTAGGCATGACTTAGCATAAATTAGCTATCTCACTCCGATCATTGTTTACTCATTGTTTAAGCATAAACCAAATTTATACACAAATTAAATGCAGAAATTAAAGCAGATGGCTGGTGTGGAAAATTATGAGATTCGCATTGGCTCTGTAGGATGTGGTCTGCTGAGCATTTTGTTGGGCTTGAATGGGGAAGATTTCTCCATGCAACTAGCTGTACGACTATTAACCTGAAAGTGCTTCATATTGACATTAGCTGCCAATACATTCTCACCCTGAAGAGCATGGAAGCTCACAGATGTTTTTATTTTTTTTTAAATATACCTTTACTGTAATTGTTCAATGGTGTGAAATACTGCATTGATGTACTAGCACAAGACAACACTAAGTTTTAATACAATTTCCATATGTTCTGCTTTAAACTAGGTTACTTCTTGAAGCTGAGCAGAGGTAAGACAGTTTAGATCACTGTATGGTACTCTTGTACAGCCACTAACAGATAGCACAGGTTACCTGACTGCCATCTCAGGTACTGGTATAAACTCTCTTTGCAGAGAGATGAGAAAGAGACATGGTGGTGAAGAATGCAAGACGTATTGTACAGTAATTTTCTGAAGGAGTGAAACTACAGTATTTGCCATTAGTTAAGATTTTCCCTTGCACGTTTAAGATTTTACATTTTTTTGTGTGGGAAATTGGTGAAAGTGGGAGCTGAAAACATTGCAGTGAGGGAACTGGGCATCTAGGACATGAGTGAACAGGACAAGCAACTGAACATCTCCTTAACCAATCAGACTGAAGGATTGTGAAACACTGTTGCACCACAATATTGCTGTGAACAGATGTGGCCTCGCTAACGATCAACTATCATTCAGATGGGGGATGGGGTATGTGGGACAGTCCAAGGCAAGATAACTTAGCCATTCTATTGAAACCCCAAATATGCATGGTAACTCCCAAACCAATTTTTGACTGGGTATTTGTTAGAGAAAGGGGGAAAGGAATAGAAGATTTGTTTGATATCCTTCAATTAATAATTGTTGCATGATATGGATTTTGTGTGACACTTAGGGCTGCATTTTGTTCTCTTGTTGGAGGTGGGTTCGGTGGCGTGGGGGGTGGAGAATCCCCACGGAGCTGTCAGCCACGAAACATGGCGCCATACCACAGTGTGCCAATTTCGTTGGAGGCGGGGAAGTACTGTGGCGATACTGATGCTCCGACGCATCAACATTGTCATTTAAATGTTGTAAATGCTGCTTTAAATAAATTTGAATCTAATTCACTGAAATTCAACAAAGGTTTCTCAATTTTCTGGTTGACATGCAGCACTCACGTGCTTTCAGTTTTGCGACTTTGAAAAGCTGGCGCCACCAAGACAAGAGTCCTCGGAGCTGTGAAAGGGCAGGTAACCTAACCAGAGCAGCACAGGGGAAGTGGGTTGACAGCAGCCACTGCCGCTATGCTGAGTGTCCAAGGGACTGGTGTGTGAAAGGGGGAATTCTGCAAGAGGCTTGTATGTAAATGGGGGGGGAGCTCTGGAAATTATTCAAATCAGAGTTCCACTCATTAACTGTGATTAAATTTTCATGTAAATGGAGCAACCAGAATGTAAGACGCAACATTATTTTCCACTTATTACCATTAAAACAAATGTGCACGTCTGCTTTAAAATTAACATAAATCAAATCCACTAGCAGCATACAGATTATACATTAGCAGACATGCATATTTATCACATATATGCATAGCATATACAAAAAATATTAAACAAACAGGACACAACCAAGTACTGAACCAGAAATAGTTTATTTCTAAATGCCAAAACCTTGCAAAACTCAGAATACAATGTTTAACATTAGATGCGATTCCGCAATTGGACAGCACTTAAAGAACAATCGAGTGTACCAAGAATTACACTAACAACCAATTTAAGATTGTCAGTTGGGCTTGCAATGTGGATCACTTGCGCTTGCTAGAAGTTACACATGTTCATTTGCAGGGACCTGTCCTGTGTAGACATTGTGCCTTTTTTGAATTAAATAAAAGCATGGGGGAGAATAGTTCCCTGGTCCATTCTCCATGGCAACGCCTTGACTAGACCAACCAATCATGCAGTATAAATTGTTGCTCCCTATGAAATTTGGCATTCTTGTGCCTGTTCTGATGAGTGCAAGGCGAAAAGCTTCGACAGCATGTCTCTTTGTTCAGCAATATATAATTTATTGTTATAGGTTTTTCACAATATCCAAAGGAGGTGATAGATCACAAGGAAAACCTACAAGATGTTCAGGCTCAGCTCTTTTATGGCCTCTCAGAGAGATAAACAAATTGAACGTTAAGACATTGATCAAGTGTTATAATACCCTGACTATTCAACTCCAACCAGCAACACTCTACACATGCCATTAGTCACAATCCACTAGTGTAAATTATTTGGCCTCAGCTCCATTCTTAATTCATCCAGCCTTTTTTTTTATAAAGTAGTTAAATAACAGTATTAACTGCTTTTGATGGAACTCTATTCCATACTTCTCTGAGCGCACAAGACGCAGCTACTAAAAAACCTGCAGATTTGAACATCCCCTAAACTGTCCTTCACTAACCCTGGACTCGCTACCATGACCTTAACATCTCCACCACTCTATAGTTTTACAGAATTTTTCCTAGTCAATCGCAGCCGTTTCCAAGTTCGCGTGCAGCAAATTCCCTTAAAGAAATTGAAGGTCATCTAAAGAGATTATCAGTCTTTATAATCAAAGAAAACACACCCAAATGATACAGAGTCTTTGGAACACAAAATTCATCTTTCGTCCTTTAAATATTACTCGAACATTGGCACCATATAAATCACAGCATCTGTCATGTAGAATGCAATTTTCAATACTGTAGTAACAATCAACCCTTCAGAATTTAGTTAAAAGTAACAGCATTAAGAGCAATACCCGGTAGAAATCCAGAGGTGACAGCATAACATAATTGGAATTTTAAAGGTCCCAAGTGAAAAAAGCATTGCTTACCTTCTGAATCAAGCCTTCAAAGTCAGTTTTCAGCACATCATTCACTTTGGCGAGTTCAGAGTCAACATCTTGTAACTGAAAAACATAATTTCAGGTGGCTCAAAAAGGCCTGGGCCGTAAAATAAAACAGCAGCCCGTATACACAGGCTTTACTCCGTAGAGCCGCCACGATATTAAAAGCGGTGGCTCATTTACATGGCCATGGCAGACAGCTCCCCTGAAGACGTGGGAGGAAGTGGGCGGTCTGTCCCTGTCCATTGCGCAGGCACAGACGCCAGTTTTAAAGGACTTTCAGCCCTTCATTGTAATTTAAATTTTTGAAGAAACCTGATTGTAAAAAGTTAATAAAGCTATCGCGACCCTCTCCCACTGCCTCCCCAACTGCCTTAAACATTATTACCTGCCCTCTTCACCAGCTCCCACCTCAAGAAAAAAAAACTTACCTTGCGATCCCGACCTTCCCCCATCCAAGTTAATAAACTATGAACTTTACCTCTTCCTACCACCCCCTAGACCAATCAAAAACATTTTACCCCACTCCATTCCCCCCCATCTTGAAAACTTGCCTCCTCCCACCTCCCCACCAGTGTCCTGCATCGGATCTCCAGACGGAGATCCAAAGGCATGGGAGTCCAGTCAACTGACTGGAATATTGGAGCGGGACGGCCGGCGGCAGCAGGTAAGGCATCAATTCATTAATTTGCATTGATTAACATATTGAAATTCTGCTCCCCTCGCAAGCAGCAGTGGGAGAGGGGGGGCCGCCATATGGCTTCGCCGCCGCCAGCAATTTGGGACCAGACTTTCCTGGCATCGAGGCCCGTGGTGAGCTTCTCCCGGAAGCATTTTACAGGCCCCCCAGTATCACGACCCCTGACGTCGGGTGGTCGGTAAAATTCAGCCCCTGGATTTTGCAGTTGTAATGACAGTGAAACTGTCAGAATGTGCCATCATTACAACTGTGAAACTGACAGCTGCTTCTGATTTTTTTCCACATAGGCAGTTAAACACTGAAATCCAAAAGTTGCTGTCAGTGATTTCCCACTCCTTCAAAGGGTGCATTGCTGCAGACCCCGCAGATGGAAACCTTTAGAAATTACTTGAATTTGTGTGAACTTCCACTTTTAAGCTATCAGTCCCACTGTAAAAACCGTTGAAAAAGTTACACTGTATTGAATGAAGTATAAACTGCGTTTTTAAACGGCATACTGCATAATTCATAATTCTTAATGAACAATCTCTCTGGCCCTTAAAAGCTAATGTTTGTGGAAAGCCAAATGTTTCCATTATAGGAACATTCCATAGATTTTTATTTTTTTTTTAAGTTTGATATTTCAGCTTCTACCTTAATCCCACATGCATGCCTCAATCTTTATTTTGCTGTCTGTAAAATGATTTAACGGTGAAGGATAATCAGTGGTTTTTACTTTGTGGTTTGTTGACTGTGTCACGCCCAGTAATGACATATCGTATGCCTACCTTTAGGATAAGAACTTTATTCAATGTAGACTCTTTGAAAAGGTCCACTTTTAAAAAAAGGAAAAGTGAATGTGCTGCAAGATGGCCAACGACGGTCCGATGACCTGGCCTGTATATTCAAACTGTCTCACTATCTCGAAAAGACAAAAGGATACATTCCAGACTAAGGGGTGTCGACTACACCCATCCTGGAAACATCAAGAGACATTCTCAAATTGAATGGTTTCCTTTTGAGACAAAGAAGGTGTGAAGTAGACAAATCATAACAGAACAGTATCCAATCAAACATTAATAGATAGCCATGGATTCCACATTCTGGTCCATTGTGTGGTCAGACCAGGGGAGAAGGCCATGCGGCAACTAACACAAACTCTGTGATGGATTTTGGCCTTTAAACGGTAACCCTCTGGAGAGAGAGAGGACAGATCACAACAACATCACAGAGAAGGCAGTCCAGCCAGGGGCTGTGGAAAGATCTAGCCTAAACAAGAAGCAGCAGCTCTGCTGCTAATTCTACACTTCAACTTTTTAGAACATTAGAACATTACAGCGCAGTACAGGCCCTTCGGCCCTCGATGTTGCGCCGACCTGTGAAACCATCTGACCTACACTATTCCATTTTCATCCATATGTCTATCCAATGACCACTTAAATGCCCTTAAAGTTGGCGAGTCTACTACTGTTGCAGGCAGGGTGTTCCACGCCCCTACTATTATCTGAGTAAAGAAACTACCTCTAACATCTGTACTATCTCTATCACCCCTCAACTTAAAGCTATGTCCCCTCGTGTTTGCCATCACCATCCGAGGAAAAAGACTCCCACTATCCACCCTATCTAACCCTCTGATTATCTTATATGTCTCTATTAAGTCACCTCTCCTCCTCCTTCTCTCCAACGAAAACAACCTCAAGTCCCTCAGCCTTTCCTCGTAAGACCTTCCCTCCATACCAGGCAACATCCTAGTAAATCTCCTCTGCACCCTTTCCATAGCTTCCACATCCTTCCTATAATGCGGTGACCAGAACTGCACGCAATACTCCAGGTGTGGTCTCACCAGAGTTTTGTACAGCTGCAGCATGACCTCGTGGCTCCGAAACTCGATCCCCCTACTAATAAAAGCTAACACACCATATGCCTTCTTAACAGCCCTATTAACCTGGGTAGCATCTTTCAGGGATTTATGTACCTGGACACCAAGATCTCTCTGTTCATCTACACTACCAAGAATCTTCCCATTAGCCCAGTACTCTGCATTCCTGTTACTCCTTCCAAAGTGAATCACCTCACACTTTTCCGCATTAAACTCCATTTGCCATCTCTCAGCCCAGCTCTGCAGTCTATCTATGTCCCTCTGTACCCTACAACATCCTACGGCACTATCCACAACTCCACCGACCTTCGTGTCATCCGCAAATTTACTAACTCACCCTTCTACACCCTCTTCCAGGTCATTTATAAAAATGACAAACAGCAGTGGCCCCAAAACAGATCCTTGCGGTACACCACTAGTAACTAAACTCCAGGATGAACATTTGCCATCAACCACCACCCTCTGTCTTCTTTCAGCTAGCCAATTTCTGATCCAAAGCTCTAAATCACCTTCAACCCCATACTTCCGTATTTTCTGCAATAGCCTACCGTGGGGAACCTTATCAAACGCCTTACTGAAATCCATATACACCACATCCACTGCTTTACCCTCATCCACCTGTTTGGTCACCTTTTCGAAAAACTCAATAAGGCTTGTGAGGCACGACCTACCCTTCACAAAACCGTGCTGACTATCGCTAATGAACTTATTCTTTTCAAGATGATTATAAATCCGGTCTCTTATAACCTTTTCCAACATTTTACCCACAACCGAAGTAAGGCTCACAAGTCTATAATTACCAGGGCTGTCTCCACTCCCCTTTTTGAACAAGGGGACAACATTTGCTATCCTCCAGTCTTCCGGCACTATTCCTGTCGACAATGACGACAGAAAGATCAAGGACAAAGGCTCTGCAATCTCCTCCCTGGCTTCCCAGAGAATCCTAGGATAAATCCCATCTGGCCCAGGGGACTTATCTATTTTCACACTTTCCAAAATTGCTAACACCTCCTCCTTGTGAACCTCAATCCCATCTAGCCTAGTAGCCTGAATCTCAGTATTCTCCTCGACAACATTTTCTTTCTCTACTATAAATACTGACGAAAAATATTCATTTAACGCTTCCCCTATCTCCTCTGATTCCACACACAACTTCCCACTACTATCCTTGATTGGCCCTAATCTAACTCTAGTCATTCTTTTATTCCTGATATATCTATAGAAAGCCTTAGGGTTTTCCTTGATCCTATCTGCCAATGACTTCTCGTGTCCTCTCCTTGCTCTTCTTAGTTCTCCCTTTAGATCCTTCCTGGCTAGCTTGTAACTCTCAAGCGCCCTAACTGAGCCTTCACGTCTCATCCTAACATAAGCCTTCTTCTTAAAGGGGAATTTCAGTGAGTCTTGAAAACTGACCATTTATTCAATCTTTAATTCTAAAAGGTATAATGTATTAGCTATATCTAAATTCGACCTAATTAAGCCTATTATACCTATGTTTCATCACAACTCCACCTCACCTTCACACACCTGCCAATGCTACCAGTTTCATACCTACTTCTTGCTGCCTCCACATAACTTCAGCTATGGCATGCACATCACCCAAACACAATGCTATACCATTACTGACATTCTGCCCTCTCCCTTTTGCAGGACAAGATGGCACACAATAGAAGGGAGCAGGGTAGAACAGGCAGGGGACAAGGACACCTGCATCTCCTGAGCCTATGGAGGAGATGGCTCTCAGCATTATTGGGCTGGCTGCGATACAACCCGTGACATCCGGCATCACTGAGAACATTGAGAATGATGGCATATTCCTGCCTTATGCCTCTTCTCAACTCCAGCACACTCTAATCTTGCTATCTGGCATGATGAGCAAGCTGATAGTGTGACAATGGGCCTCTTGCTTCCCACCCCACCTTGCTTCTCTCATACCAACCTTCCCCTTCTGATTTCCTGCTTTCAGACATCCAAGGACTATTGCCTGGCCAGCCACAGCAACCCAAGGAGGAAGAGAGAGAGCAATAGCACAGCACTAACGAAGAAGCCCCAACCTCTGCACATACCTTGAAGGCAAATGTAGAGTTGGGATCTGTACTGAGTGAGTCATCCGGGCACAAGTGAACTGCAACCAGGCCAAGGGGAAAGGATAGCTCACTTGCCAACTCACTGAAGGGCAAGGTTGCAGACAAGTTCTTTAGCAGAAGACTCAGATGAGGACCTCAATGAGGCAGCGTACAGGAGATTGCTGATGTGCACATACACTGTGTTGCTGGTTGCTTTGGCTGGCCTGCCAGACAGATTCCTGCCACTGCAAGAAGCATGGATGAGGCCAGCTCCAAGTTGGTGCAGCAGAGAACTGAAATCTTAACCAAAAGAAATCTACAACACCTCAAGAAGTTCAAGACGACAAAACCCAGGCCTACACCGTTAAAAGAGACTTAGAAGATTCAACTGGTTTACTGTAAACCACGAACATCTACCACACCTTGAACTCTTACCCATACCTTCTATCTATCTTCTCGAGAGTGCATGCGAGAGTGCATACAAGAGTGCACGCGTGCATGAGTGGCATTGCAAACATTTTGGGGAATATAGTCCAATAAATAGCTAACCCTCTGCTTTAAACCTACAAGAAAACATGTAATTTGTCTGTTTATTTGGCAAGTAAAACACTCAGGGGCTAACTCATCATTTTAAGCAAAACACAATTGCGGTCAGTTGGGAGGTGAACAGTGGGAACCACCCACACCCCTTCTTACCACCAGTCCAGAACAACTGTGAGAATTCTTCAATGTGATTGGCTAGATCTTTGTGGGCAGCTTTCTTCAAGGTCAGCAGCAAGTGCCATTATGACCCAAATGATTGCTTAACAATTGGAAAACTTAGCAAGTAAAATGCGAAGGAGAAAGGAATTGAGCAGATCTCATTTCTGTTTAAGAATACACAGTTCTGAATATTTTTGTAATGCATACATAAAAAATAATTTTAAAACAGTACTGAGTTTTGTGAACTGTAATTTAATTGCAATCTAGATTTAGATGGGAAGTGTTATAAAGTCAACAGCGACACATACAATTATGTTTACAGTAACAAAGGCTGCAGGTGCTACCTTCTAATTTAACTAATTCAGACTGTTAACATATTGTTTTACCTCCATGAACAATATTTGCAGATTGGTAATGGGATAAAGGGCAGAAAAAATTAATTTTTAGCAACATTTATTTAAAAATTTCCAGGAGTCCTCATTTTTGAATTTTTGATGAGTTGTTTTGCTTATGCTCAGTTGGTAAATGAACAATCTATGAGAAGCACTATTGTAATCTCTTAAATAGTAGTGGCGGGGGGGGGGGAAAGGGAGTGGGCAAGGAGAAATTTAAGCTATAAACTATAACCTGAACATGTTATTGGGTGGGGGAAGGATGAGGAGAGAAAGTGGACTTAAACAAAGCATGTCTTACCTGGCTAAAGTTTGCATTTATATTGAGAGAGTCCAGTGAATTCCTTATGTCATCACAATATGCAACAGTTTCAGGTACTCTGCAAGCTGCATCATTCAATGTGTTATTGAGATTTGTTCGTACATCAGTCAAGTTTGCTTGAAGTTTGCTGGTTGTGTTGTCTAAAGTTTGACGTGAGGTTGTCACGTTCTCTAAAACTTCCTTGGTTTCTACGATAACTGCAGATAGAGGGTTAATCAAAAATTATCCTATTTACTATACAGTATAAAGTTTACTTTGGATGTCAGCTGGCTGGACAGAACCCACCATATTTCAACTTTGCATTCTGCAAGTCCTTCTCGGATAGAAAATAATGTTTAGTTTCTACTTGAAGTTATGAAACATTTAAAGTATCTTTTTGTACTGTATAAAATGAACATAGTTGCAAGACTAGACACTAACATTGCCCCAGCTCATCTGCTACTGAAACCTTCATCTATGCCTAGCTTAACCTCTAGTCTTGACTAGTCTAATACTCTTCTGACTTGTCTCCCATTTTCCACCCTCCATAAACTGGAACTCTTTGAAAAACTCGGCTACCTATATCCTAACTCATACCAAGTCCTGTTCACTCATCACCCTTGCACTCGTTGGCCTACATTGGCTCCCACTCCAGCAATGCCTCGATTTTAAGAGTCTCATCCTCATTTTCAAATCCTTTCATGGCTTCAACCTTCCCCGTCTCTGTAATCGTCTCCAGGCTACAATGGTCTGAGATTTCGACACTCCTCTAATTTTGATCTCTTACGCATCTCTGATTTTAATTATTCGACAATTTGCAACCGTGCCTTCAGCCGTCTAGGCCGAAGCTCTGGAAAGCCTCCGCCTCTTTAGCTGCCTCCTTCTTTAAACCGTTCCTTAAAACTTACCCCTGTAACCAAGCTTTTGGTCTTCTATCTCCAATATCTCCTTACATGGTTTGGTGTCAAATTTTGTTTGATAACACTCCTGTGAAGCACCTTGATATGTTTTACTCTTTAAAGGTGCTATATAAATGCAAGTTGTTGTTGTAATGCCCCTCTTCGTGACTAAGTGGCAGCAGTATCTTCTACACAGGTTAAATTTACCCTCATCTACCCTCCTTGCACATCCGTACACATCTTCCAATCATGTCAGCCATGCGCACACCTCTCCAGCCTCCACGGACCTACAGCTATTCAGCTATGGCAGGCACATCACCCAAGCACAGTGACACGTATTGAGGGCAGAACTTCAGTGACTGAGAGAGGGTGGTCTACAAGAGGAGGGAAAGCCAGAGGAGCTGGAGGATCAGCATGCCTACATCCCCTCTGCACCCTCAAGAAGATGGTAAAACAGATGACTGGGACAGATGTCACAGAGCCAGTGGCACCCGATGCTGCCAAAGCCATCGAGGATGATTGTAAACTGTTACTTTATGTACCTTCTCTACTCACTCCCCACCCTCATCCTAAAAGGTATCATTAAATGGAAACTGTAGATGATGTGACAATGGAACGCCTACGTTCCTCACCCCTCCCCTTTTGCTTTTGTGCTTTCAGATAGCCAAGAACTGAAGCATGATCAACCTCCAAAGAACCATGAAGAAGAGGAAAAGCAACCTCACAACAGTGAAGAAGCGGCACAGTCACTTGATCTGACACTCGCAGCCACCAGCTCAGATTCTGGCATCATGCAAATTTGAGGCTACTGTAGAGTCAGGATCAGCAAGTGGTGAGTCACCAGGCACAAATGGGCTGCAGCCAGTCTGGGGTCATGTGCAAACTCCCTAGAAGGCGAGGTCGCAGACGAATTCTGCTGCAGGAGACTCCAATGAGGATCACATTGAGGTGGACTATAGGAAAACAGCCTCCACTCACTGGCAAGGAACATGGAGGATTCCATCTACAACATGGCACAGGGCTTCACACAGAACTTAGAACCCAGACTTTCCATCATGGAAGTGGTGTGCAACTCCATGGCTGCACTGCCAGATCAACAAAGTGCCTGTTGGCTGGTCTTAGCTTTCACTGCAGCACAGGTGGAGGCCTCCCAATGTCTCACTTTGCAGTAAAAACTCAGATGGAGGCCACGAGATCTATGGTTACTGCCATGCAGGCTCAAACTGCTGCCATCATGGGTGTGGATCTCAGTGCTCAGAGGGGCTTGCAGGGCATCGCATTTGTTCAGCTATCTGTCCTCCAACGGATTACTAGGATTGTTGAGGTCCTGCCCCATGGCAATAGCTGTTGCAGCCTGGATCTGCTGTCCTCCCTAAAGACGACAGCACTGATGCTCCCACCACTGCCACTCCAAAGTGTCCTTGTTGTTGCCAGTCAGCCAGCCAACCCAGACTGCTGCCACCCATGCCGAGATAGTGCAGTCTGAAGCCAGATCCTCAAGACCTGTTTCAGGGTTTCCTTCAAAGTCATCTGCAATCTCTGCCAGTGAGAGGCAGTGATGTATCGCTGGAAAAAGGTGTTGGTCTTTATTGACTGATATTGGGGACTTTGATGTGGATTCAAGATTGGAGAATGGGGCCCGGGGGGGGGGGGGGGGGGGGGGTGGGGTGGAGAGAGAGTCCATGTTGGGTGGAGAAGTTCCTTTTCAGTGAAGCAAAGTCTCACAGTATGGTCCTTCTCACTCCCTTCAGTTGCGCAGCGTGGATATGATCTCCTCTCTGCCTCCTTCTCCAAATTGGATTTCCGGATCTCAGGAGATAGTGGCTGTGTCCTCAGAATGACTAGGCTTTGGAAGACACAGCACACTATCACAAGCATGGAGACCCTCTCTGACATGTATGCAGACATTCCCCCACCCCCCATACGACCTAGGCAGCAAAACTGTTGCTTGAGGAGGCCAATGGCTGGCTTCAGAGTGTTACAGGTCGCTCCATGGCTTATTGAAGGCTCTCTGGTGGGACGGCAGAAAGGGTCATCAGCCACATTTAGAAGGGGTAGCCCTGGTCGCCAAGTAGCCATCCTCAGTATATCTTGGAAGCTGGGAGACTGTAGGTAGTACAGACTGGCACAGGACAAATGCATCATGGGTGCTGTCAGGATAAAGAGTATTCACCAAGATGAACTTCTAGGTGTGACCGCACTTCAACTGCACATTCAGAAAGTGGCAGGCCTTGTGGTTCCTGAATTGCACCTTGTTGAAGTGGGGGGCCCGCAGAGCCACATGCATGGAGTCAATGGCAGCATGCATCATCAGGTAGCCCACTATCCTGGTGAACCCATGTGCCTTTTCATCCTGGTGTTCCCTACTCAGGGAGGAGGAGGAGGAAAAAAAGAAGAAAAAGAAGAAAAAGAAGAAAAAGAAGAAGAAAAAGAAGAAGAAAAAGAAGAAGAAAAAGAAAAAGAAAAAGAAAAAGAAGAAGAAAAAGAAGAAGAAAAAGAAGAAGAAAAAGAAGAAAAAGAAGAAGAAGAAGAAGAAGAAAAAGAAGAAGAAAAAGAAAAAGAAAAAGAAGAAGAAGAAGAAGAAGAAGAAGATGAAGATGAAGATGAAGAAGAAGAAGAAGAAGAAGATGAAGATGAAGATGAAGATGAAGATGAAGATGATGATGAAGATGAAGATGAAGATGAAGATGAAGATGAAGAAGATGAAGATGAAGATGAAGATGAAGAAGATGAAGATGAAGATGAAGAAGATGATGATGAAGATGATGAAGAAGATGAAGGTGAAGATCAAGAAGATGAAGATGATGAAGAACATGATGATGAAGAAGATGATGATGATGAAGATGATGAAGATGATGAAGATGAAGAAGATGAAGAAGATGAAGAAGATGAAGATGAAGAAGATGAAGAAGATGAAGATGAAGATGATGATGATGATGAAGATGATGAAGGTGAAGATGATGAAGATGAAGATGAAGATGATGAAGATGAAGATGAAGATGAAGATGATGAAGATGAAGATGATGAAGATGATGAAGATGATGAAGATGATGATGAAGATGAAGATGATGAAGAAGATGAAGATGAAGATGAAGATGATGATGATGAAGATGAAGATGATGAAGATGATGAAGATTTAGATGAAGATGATGAAGATGAAGATGAAGAAGATGAAGATGAAGAAGATGATGATGATGAAGATGAAGAAGATGAAGATGAAGAAGATGAAGATGATGATGATGAAGAAGATGAAGAAGAAGATGAAGATGATGAAGGTGAAGATGATGAAGATGAAGATGATGAAGATGAAGAAGGTGAAGGTGAAGGTGAAGATGAAGCTGAAGATGAAGATGAAGATGATGATGAAGATGATGAAGAAGATGAATATGAAGATGAAGATGAAGATGAAGATGAAGAAGATGATGAAGATGAAGATGATGATGATGAAGATGAAGATGAAGATGAAGATGAAGATGAAGATGAAGATGATGAAGAAGATGAAGATGAAGATGAAGATGAAGATGAAGAAGATGAAGAAGATGAAGAAGATGAAGAAGATGAAGATGAAGATGAAGATGAAGGTGAAGATGATGAAGGTGAAGATGATGAAGATGAAGATGAAGATGAAGAAGATGAAGAAGATGAAGAAGATGAAGATGAAGATGAAGAAGATGAAGAAGATGAAGATGATGAAGATGAAGATGAAGATGAAGATGATGATGAAGATGATGAAGGTGAAGATGATGAAGATGAAGATGAAGATGAAGATGAAGATGAAGATGAAGATGAAGAAGATGAAGATGATGAAGATGATGAAGATGAAGATGATGAAGATGAAGATGATGAAGATGAAGATGATGAAGAAGATGAAGATGAAGATGATGATGATGAAGATGAAGATGATGAAGATGATGAAGATGATGAAGATTTAGATGAAGATGATGAAGATTTAGATGAAGATGATGAAGATGAAGATGAAGATGAAGATGATGAAGATGAAGATGAAGAAGATGATGATGATGAAGATGATGAAGATGAAGATGAAGAAGATGAAGACGATGAAGAAGATGAAGAAGATGAAGAAGATGAAGATGATGATGATGAAGAAGATGAAGAAGAAGATGAAGATGATGAAGGTGAAGATGATGAAGATGAAGATGATGAAGATGAAGATGAAGATGAAGAAGGTGAAGGTGAAGATGAAGCTGAAGATGAAGATGAAGATGATGATGAAGATGATGAAGAAGATGAATATGAAGATGAAGATGAAGATGATGAAGATGAAGATGAAGATGAAGAAGATGATGAAGATGAAGATGATGATGAAGAAGATGAAGATGATGATGATGAAGAAGATGAAGATGATGATGAAGAAGATGAAGATGAAGATGAAGATGAAGATGAAGATGAAGATGAAGATGAAGATGAAGATGAAGATGGTGAAGATGAAGGTGAAGATGATGATGAAGATGATGAAGAAGATGAAGATGAAGAAGGTGAAGGTGAAGATGAAGATGAAGATGAAGAAGATGAAGATGAAGATGATGAAGATGAAGATGAAGATGAAGAAGAAGAAGATGAAGATGATGAAGAAGATGAAGATGAAGATGAAGATGAAGAAGAAGATGAAGAAGATGAAGAAGATGATGATGAAGAAGATGAAGAAGATGAAGAAGAAGATGATAAAGATGATGAAGATGAAGAAGATGAAGAAGATGAAGAAGATGAAGAAGATGAAGAAGATGAAGATGATGATGATGATGATGATGATGATGATGATGATGAAGAAGAAGAAGATGAAGGTGAAGATGATGAAGATGAAGATGAAGATGAAGATGAAGAAGATGAAGAAGATGAAGAAGATGAAGAAGATGAAGATGAAGATGAAGATGAAGAAGATGAAGAAGATGAAGAAGATGAAGAAGATGAAGATGATGAAGAAGATGAAGATGAAGATGAAGAAGATGAAGA
This sequence comes from Heterodontus francisci, assembly GCF_036365525.1. Classification (NCBI taxonomy): domain Eukaryota; kingdom Metazoa; phylum Chordata; class Chondrichthyes; order Heterodontiformes; family Heterodontidae; genus Heterodontus; species Heterodontus francisci. The sequence goes on from NW_027141029.1 coordinate 243,375, forward strand.
AGATGAAGATGATGATGATGATGAAGATGATGAAGGTGAAGATGATGAAGATGAAGATGATGAAGATGAAGATGAAGATGAAGATGAAGATGAAGATGATGAAGATGAAGATGATGAAGATGATGAAGATGATGAAGATGATGAAGATGAAGATGATGAAGATGAAGATGATGAAGAAGATGAAGATGAAGATGAAGATGATGATGATGAAGATGAAGATGATGAAGATGATGAAGATTTAGATGAAGATGATGAAGATGAAGATGAAGATGAAGATGATGAAGATGAAGATGAAGAAGATGATGATGATGAAGATGATGAAGATGAAGATGAAGAAGATGAAGAAGATGAAGAAGATGAAGAAGATGAAGAAGATGAAGAAGATGATGAAGATGAAGAAGATGAAGATGAAGAAGATGAAGATGATGATGATGAAGAAGATGAAGAAGAAGATGAAGATGATGAAGGTGAAGATGATGAAGATGAAGATGATGAAGATGAAGATGAAGATGAAGAAGGTGAAGGTGAAGGTGAAGATGAAGCTGAAGATGAAGATGAAGATGATGATGAAGATGATGAAGAAGATGAATATGAAGATGAAGATGAAGATGATGAAGATGAAGATGAAGATGAAGAAGATGATGAAGATGAAGATGATGATGAAGAAGATGAAGATGATGATGATGAAGAAGATGAAGATGATGATGAAGAAGATGAAGATGAAGATGAAGATGAAGATGAAGATGAAGATGAAGATGAAGAAGATGAAGATGAAGATGAAGATGAAGATGAAGAAGATGAAGATGAAGATGAAGATGATGATGATGATGAAGAAGATGAAGGTGAAGATGATGATGAAGATGATGAAGAAGATGAAGATGAAGAAGGTGAAGGTGAAGATGAAGATGAAGATGAAGAAGATGAAGATGAAGATGAAGAAGAAGAAGATGAAGATGATGAAGAAGATGAAGATGAAGATGATGAAGATGAAGATGAAGAAGATGATGATGATGAAGAAGATGATGATGAAGAAGATGATGATGAAGAAGATGAAGATGAAGATGATGAAGATGAAGATGAAGCTGAAGAAGAAGATGAAGATGAGGAAGAAGATGAAGATGAAGATGAAGATGAAAATGATGAAGATGAAGATGAAGATGAAGATGAAGATGCAGATGAAGATGAAGATGATGAAGATGAAGATGATGAAGAAGATGAAGATGAAGATGAAGAAGATGAAGATGACGATGAAGATGAAGAAGATGAAGATGATGAAGATGAAGAAGAAGATGATGAAGAAGATGATGATGAAGAAGATGAAGATGAAGAAGATGAAGGTGAAGAAGATGAAGATGAAGAAGATGAAGATGAAGATGAAGATGAAGATGAAGATGAAGAAGATGAAGATGAAGATGATGAAGATGATGAAGAAGATGAAGATGATGAAGAAGATGATGATGATGAAGAAGATGATGATGATGAAGAAGAAGAAGAAGAAGAAGATGAAGATGATGAAGATGAAGATGAAGGAGATGAAGATGAAGAAGATGAAGATGATGAAGAAGTTGAAGAAGATGATGAAGATGATGAAAATGAAGAAGATGAAGATGATGAAGAAGATGATGATGAAGAAGATGAAGATGAAGAAGATAAAGATGAAGATGATGAAGATGATGAAGATGAAGATGAAGATGAAGATGAAGATGAAGATGAAGATGAAGATGAAGATGAAGATGAAGATGAAGATGAAGATGAAGAAGAAGAAGAAGATGATGATGATGATGAAGAAGAAGATGAAGATGAAGGTGAAGATGATGAAGATGAAGATGAAGAAGATGAAGAAGATGAAGATGAAGATGAAGATGAAGAAGATGAAGAAGATGAAGAAGATGAAGATGATGAAGAAGATGAAGATGAAGATGAAGAAGATGAAGAAGATGAAGAAGATGAAGATGAAGATGAAGATGAAGATGAAGAAGATGATGATGATGAAGATGATGAAGATGAAGATGAAGAAGATGAAGAAGATGAAGAAGATGAAGAAGATGAAGATGAAGAAGATGAAGATGATGATGATGAAGAAGATGAAGAAGAAGATGAAGATGATGAAGGTGAAGATGATGAAGATGAAGATGAAGATGAAGAAGGTGAAGGTGAAGGTGAAGATGAAGCTGAAGATGAAGATGAAGATGATGATGAAGATGATGAAGAAGATGAATATGAAGATGAAGATGAAGATGATGAAGATGAAGATGAAGATGAAGAAGATGATGAAGATGAAGATGATGATGATGAAGATGAAGATGATGATGATGAAGAAGATGAAGATGATGATGAAGAAGATGAAGATGAAGATGAAGATGAAGATGAAGATGAAGAAGATGAAGATGAAGATGATGATGATGATGATGAAGAAGATGAAGGTGAAGATGATGATGAAGATGATGAAGAAGATGAAGATGAAGAAGGTGAAGGTGAAGGTGAAGATGAAGATGAAGATGAAGATGAAGAAGATGAAGATGAAGATGATGAAGATGAAGATGAAGATGAAGAAGAAGATGAAGATGATGAAGAAGATGAAGATGAAGATGATGAAGATGAAGATGAAGAAGATGATGATGATGAAGAAGATGATGATGAAGAAGATGATGATGAAGATGAAGATGAAGAAGATGAAGATGAAGATGATGAAGATGAAGATGAAGCTGAAGAAGAAGATGAAGATGAGGAAGAAGATGAAGATGAAGATGAAGATGAAAATGATGAAGATGAAGATGAAGATGAAGATGAAGATGCAGATGAAGATGAAGATGATGAAGATGAAGATGATGAAGAAGATGAAGATGAAGATGAAGAAGATGAAGATGATGATGAAGATGAAGAAGATGAAGATGATGAAGATGATGAAGATGAAGAAGATGATGATGATGAAGAAGAAGATGATGATGAAGATGATGATGAAGAAGATGAAGATGAAGAAGATGAAGGTGAAGAAGATGAAGATGAAGAAGATGAAGATGAAGATGATGAAGATGATGAAGAAGATGAAGATGATGAAGAAGAAGAAGATGAAGATGATGAAGATGATGAAGATGAAGATGAAGGAGATGAAGATGAAGAAGATGAAGATGATGAAGAAGATGAAGATGATGAAGATGAAGAAGATGAAGAAGATGAAGATGATGAAGAAGATGATGATGAAGAAGATGAAGATGAAGAAGATAAAGATGAAGATGAAGATGAAGATGATAAAGATGAAGATGAAGATGAAGAAGATGAAGAAGATGAAGATGAAGAAGATGATGAAGATGATAAAGATGAAGATGAAGATGAAGAAGATGAAGAAGATGAAGATGATGAAGATGATGAAGATGAAGATGATGAAGATGATGATGAAGAAGATGAAGATGATGAAGAAGATGATTATGAAGAAGATGAAGATGAAGAAGATGATGATGAAGAAGATGAAGATGAAGACGATGAAGAAGATGAAGATGAAGAAGATGAAGATGAAGATGAAGAAGACGATGAAGATGAAGAAGATGAAGAAGAAGATGAAGACGAAGAAGAAGATGAAGATGAAGATGAAGAAGAAGATGAAGATGAAGATGAAGATGATGAAGATGAAGATGAAGAAGAAGAAGATGAAGAAGAAGATGAAGAAGATGAAGATGGAGATGAAGATGATGAAGATGAAGATGAAGAAGAAGAAGATGAAGAAGAAGATGAAGAAGATGAAGATGGAGATGAAGATGATGAAGATGAAGATGATGAAGATTTAGATGAAGATGATGAAGATGAAGAAGATGAAGATGCAGAAGATGAAGATGATGATGATGAAGAAGATGAAGATGAAGATGAAGATGAAGATGAAGATGAAGATGATGAAGATGAAGATGAAGATGAAGATGAAGATGAAGAAGATGAAGATGAAGATGAAGATGATGAAGATGAAGATGAAGAAGAAGAAGATGAAGAAGAAGATGAAGAAGATGAAGATGGAGATGAAGATGATGAAGATGAAGATGATGAAGATTTAGATGAAGATGATGAAGATGAAGAAGATGAAGATGCAGAAGATGAAGATGCAGATGATGAAGATGAAGATGATGATGATGATGATGATGAAGATGAAGATGAAGATGAAGATGAAGATGAAGATGAAGATGAAGATGAAGATGAAGATGAAGAAGATGATGAAGATGAAGATGATGATGATGATGATGATGATGATGGTGATGGTGATGGTGATGGTGATGGTGATGGTGATGGTGATGGTGATGGTGATGGTGAAGGTGAAGGTGAAGGTGATGGTGATGGTGATGGTGAAGGTGAAGGTGATGGTGATGATGATGATGATGATGATGATGATGATGATGATGATGATGATGATGATGATGATGATGATGATGATGAAGATGAAGATGAAGATGCAGATGGTGAAGGTGAAGGTGAAGGTGATGGTGATGGTGATGGTGATGGTGATGGTGATGGTGATGGTGATGGTGATGGTGATGGTGATGGTGATGGTGATGGTGATGGTGATGGTGAAGATGAAGATGAAGATGATGATGATGATGATGATGATGATGATGATGAAGATGAAGATGAAGATGAAGATGGTGAAGGTGAAGGTGAAGGTGAAGGTGAAGGTGATGGTGATGGTGATGGTGATGGTGATGGTGATGGTGATGGTGGTGATGATGATGATGATGATGATGATGATGATGATGGTGATGGTGAAGGTGAAGGTGAAGGTGAAGGTGAAGGTGAAGGTGATGGTGATGGTGATGGTGATGGTGATGGTGATGGTGATGGTGATGGTGATGGTGAAGGTGGTGGTGGTGGTGGTGATGGTGATGGTGAAGGTGAAGGTGAAGGTGATGGTGATGGTGATGGTGATGGTGATGGTGATGGTGAAGATGAAGATGAAGATGATGATGATGATGATGATGATGATGATGATGATGATGATGAAGATGAAGATGAAGATGAAGATGGTGAAGGTGAAGGTGAAGGTGAAGGTGAAGGTGATGGTGATGGTGATGGTGATGGTGATGGTGATGGTGAAGGTGAAGGTGAAGGTGAAGGTGATGGTGATGGTGATGGTGATGGTGATGATGATGATGATGATGATGAAGATGAAGATGAAGATGGTGAAGGTGAAGGTGAAGGTGAAGGTGATGGTGATGGTGATGGTGATGGTGATGGTGATGGTGAAGGTGAAGGTGAAGGTGATGGTGGTGATGGTGAAGGTGATGGTGATGGTGATGGTGATGGTGATGGTGATGGTGATGGTGATGGTGATGGTGATGGTGAAGGTGAAGGTGAAGGTGATGGTGATGGTGATGGTGATGGTGATGGTGATGGTGATGATGATGATGGTGATGGTGATGGTGATGGTGATGATGATGATGATGATGATGATGATGATGATGATGATGATGATGATGATGATGATGAAGATGAAGCAGAAGATGATGATGATGATGAAGATGATGAAGGTGAAGATGATGAAGATGAAGATGAAGATGAAGATGAAGAAGATGAAGATGAAGATGAAGATGAAGATGATGAAGATGAAGATGAAGATGATGAAGATGATGAAGATGAAGATGATGAAGATGAAGATGAAGATGAAGATGAAGATGAAGATGATGATGATGAAGATGAAGATGATGTAGATGATGAAGATTTAGATGAAGATGATGAAGATGAAGATGAAGATGAAGATGATGAAGATGAAGATGAAGAAGAAGATGATGATGATGATGAAGATGAAGATGAAGATGAAGAAGATGAAAAAGATGAAGAAGATGAAAATGAAGAAGATGAAGATGATGATGATGAAGAAGATGAAGAAGAAGATGAAGATGATGAAGGTGAAGATGATGAAGATGAAGATGATGAAGATGAAGATGAAGATGAAGAAGGTGAAGGTGAAGGTGAAGATGAAGCTGAAGATGAAGATGAAGATGATGATGAAGATGATGAAGAAGATGAATATGAAGATGAAGATGAAGATGATGAAGATGAAGATGAAGATGAAGATGATGAAGATGAAGATGAAGATGAAGAAGATGAAGATGAAGATGAAGATGAAGATGAAGATGAAGATGAAGATGATGAAGATGAAGATGAAGATGAAGATGATGATGATGATGATGATGATGATGATGATGATGATGATGATGATGATGATGATGATGATGATGATGATGATGATGATGAAGAAGATGAAGGTGAAGATGATGATGAAGATGATGAAGAAGATGAAGATGAAGAAGGTGAAGGTGAAGATGAAGATGAAGATGAAGATGAAGAAGATGAAGATGAAGATGAAGATGATGAAGATGAAGATGAAGATGAAGAAGAAGAAGATGAAGATGATGAAGATGATGAAGATGAAGATGAAGAAGATGATGATGATGAAGAAGATGATGATGAAGAAGATGATGATGAAGAAGATGAAGATGAAGATGAAGATGAAGAAGAAGATGAAGATGAAGATGATGAAGATGAAGATGAAGCTGAAGAAGAAGATGAAGATGAGGAAGAAGATGAAGATGAAGATGAAGATGAAAATGATGAAGATGAAGATGAAGAAGATGAAGATGATGATGAAGATGAAGAAGATGAAGATGATGAAGATGAAGAAGATGATGATGAAGATGAAGAAGATGAAGATGATGATGAAGATGAAGAAGATGAAGATGATGAAGATGAAGAAGATGATGATGATGAAGATGAAGAAGATGAAGATGATGAAGATGAAGAAGATGATGATGATGAAGATGAAGAAGATGATGATGATGAAGATGAAGAAGATGATGATGATGAAGAAGAAGAAGAAGATGATGATGATGATGAAGAAGATGAAGATGAAGAAGATGAAGGTGAAGAAGATGAAGATGATGAAGATGAAGATGAAGATGAAGATGAAGATGAAGATGAAGATGAAGATGATGAAGATGAAGATGATGAAGAAGATGAAGATGATGAAGAAGATGATGATGAAGAAGAAGAAGATGAAGATGATGAAGATGATGAAGATGAAGATGAAGATGAAGGAGATGAAGATGAAGAAGATGAAGATGATGAAGAAGATGAAGAAGTTGATGAAGATGAAGAAGATGAAGAAGATGAAGAAGATGAAGATGATGAAGAAGATGATGATGAAGAAGATGAAGATGAAGAAGATAAAGATGAAGATGAAGATGAAGATGAAGATGCAGAAGATGAAGATGATGATGATGAAGATGATGAAGAAGATGATGATGAAGAAGATGAAGATGAAGAAGATGAAGATGATGAAGAAGATGATGATGAAGAAGATGAAGATGAAGAAGATGATGAAGAAGATGAAGATGAAGAAGATGAAGAAGATGAAGATGAAGACGATGAAGAAGATGAAGATGAAGATGATGAAGATGAAGATGAAGAAGGTGAAGATGAAGATGAAGAAGATGAAGATGAAGATGAAGAAGAAGAAGAAGATGATGAAGAAGAAGAAGAAGAAGATGAAGATGAAGATGAAGATGAAGATGATGAAGATGAAGATGAAGATGATGAAGATGAAGATGAAGATGAAGAAGAAGAAGATGAAGAAGAAGATGAAGATGATGAAGAAGATGAAGATGGAGATGAAGATGATGAAGATGAAGAAGATGAAGATTTAGATGAAGATGAAGATGAAGATGATGAAGATGAAGATGAAGATGAAGGTGAAGATGATGAAGATGAAGATGAAGATGAAGATGATGAAGATGAAGATGAAGATGAAGAAGGTGAAGGTGAAGGTGAAGGTGAAGGTGAAGGTGAAGGTGAAGGTGAAGATGAAGATGAAGATGAAGATGATGATGAAGATGAAGATGAAGATGAAGATGAAGATTATGAAGATGAAGAAGGTGAAGGTGAAGGTGAAGGTGAAGGTGAAGGTGAAGGTGAAGATGAAGATGAAGATGAAGATGAAGATGATGAAGAAGGTGAAGGTGAAGGTGAAGGTGAAGGTGAAGGTGAAGATGAAGATGAAGATGATGAAGATGAAGAAGGTGAAGGTGAAGGTGAAGGTGAAGGTGAAGGTGAAGGTGAAGATGAAGATGAAGATGAAGATGAAGATGAAGAAGATGAAGATGGAGATGGAGATGAAGATGAAGATGAAGATGAAGATGAAGATGATGATGAAGATGAAGATGAAGAAGATGAAGAAGGTGAAGGTGAAGGTGAAGATGATGAAGATGAAGATGAAGAAGGTGAAGGTGAAGGTGAAGGTGAAGAAGATGAAGATGAAGATGATGAAGATGAAGATGAAGATGATGATGATGATGAAGATGAAGATGAAGATGATGAAGATGAAGATGAAGAAGAAGAAGATGAAGATGAAGATGAAGAAGATGATGATGATGAAGAAGATGATGATGAAGAAGATGATGATGAAGATGATGAAGAAGATGAAGATGATGAAGATGAAGATGAAGAAGATGATGATGATGAAGAAGATGATGATGAAGAAGATGATGATGAAGAAGATGAAGATGAAGATGAAGATGATGAAGATGAAGATGAAGATGAAGAAGAAGATGAAGATGAGGAAGAAGATGAAGATGAAGATGAAGATGAAGATGATGAAGATGAAGATGCAGATGAAGATGAAGATGATGAAGATGAAGATGAAGATGATGAAGATGAAGATGAAGATGAAGAAGATGAAGATGAAGACGAAGAAGATGATGAAGATGAAGAAGATGAAGATGATGAAGATGAAGAAGATGAAGATGAAGATGAAGAAGATGATGATGATGAGAAGATGATGATGAAGAAGATGATGATGAAGATGATGAAGAAGATGAAGATGATGAAGATGATGATGAAGAAGATGAAGATGAAGAAGATGAAAATGAAGAAGATGAAGATGATGAAGATGAAGAAGATGAAGATGAAGATGAAGATGATGAAGAAGATGAAGAAGATGAAGATGAAGATGATGAAGAAGATGAAGATGAAGATGAAGATGAAGATGAAGATGATGAAGATGAAGATGAAGATGATGAAGAAGATGAAGATGAAGAAGATGAAGAAGATGAAGAAGATGAAGATGAAGATGAAGATGAAGATGAAGAAGATGATGAAGATGATGAAGATGATGAAGATGATGAAGATGATGATGATGATGATGATGATGATGATGATGATGATGATGATGAAGAAGAAGATGAAGATGAAGATGAAGATGAAGATGAAGATGAAGATGATGATGAAGAAGATGAAGATGAAGATGAAGATGAAGATGAAGATGAAGATGAAGATGATGATGAAGATGATGATGAAGAAGATGAAGATGAAGATGAAGATGAAGATGAAGATGAAGATGAAGATGAAGATGAAGATGAAGATGATGATGATGATGATGATGATGATGATGATGATGATGATGATGATGATGATGAAGAAGATGAAGATGAAGAAGGTGAAGGTGAAGGTGAAGATGAAGAAGATGAAGATGAAGATGAAGATGAAGATGATGAAGATGAAGATGAAGATGAAGAAGATGAAGAAGATGAAGATGAAGATGAAGATGAAGAAGATGATGATGATGAAGAAGATGATGATGATGAAGATGATGATGAAGAAGATGATGATGAAGAAGATGAAGATGAAGATGAAGATGAAGAAGATGAAGATGAAGCTGAAGAAGAAGATGAAGATGAGGAAGAAGATGAAGATGAAGATGAAAATGATGAAGATGAAGATGAAGATGAAGATGCAGATGAAGATGAAGATGATGAAGATGAAGATGATGAAGAAGATGAAGATGAAGATGAAGAAGATGAAGATGATGATGAAAATGAAGAAGATGAAGATGATGAAGATGAAGAAGATGATGATGATGAAGAAGAAGATGATGATGAAGATGATGATGAAGAAGATGAAGATGAAGAAGATGAAGGTGAAGAAGATGAAGATGATGAAGATGAAGATGAAGATGAAGATGAAGAAGATGAAGATGATGAAGATGATGAAGAAGATGAAGATGATGAAGAAGATGATGATGAAGAAGAAGAAGATGAAGATGATGAAGATGATGAAGATGAAGATGAAGATGATGAAGAAGATGAAGAGGATGAAGAAGATGATGAAGATGAAGAAGATGAAGAAGATGAAGAAGATGATGATGAAGAAGATGAAGATGAAGAAGATAAAGATGAAGATGAAGATGAAGATGATAAAGATGAAGATGAAGAAGATGAAGATGATGAAGAAGATCAAGATGAAGATGAAGAAGAAGAAGATGATGAAGATGATGAAGATGAAGATGATGAAGATGATGATGAAGAAGATGAAGATGAAGAAGATGAAGATGATGAAGAAGATGATGATGAAGAAGATGAAGATGAAGAAGATGATGATGAAGAAGATGAAGATGAAGAAGATGAAGATGAAGAAGATGAAGAAGATGAAGATGAAGACGATGAAGAAGATGAAGATGAAGATGAAGATGAAGAAGGTGAAGATGAAGAAGGTGAAGATGAAGATGAAGATGAAGAAGATGAAGATGAAGATGAAGATGAAGAAGAAGATGAAGAAGAAGAAGAAGAAGAAGAAGATGAAGATGATGATGAAGATGAAGATGAAGATGATGAAGATGAAGATGAAGAAGAAGAAGATGAAGAAGAAGATGAAGATGATGAAGAAGATGAAGATGGAGATGAAGATGATGAAGATGAAGATGATGAAGATTTAGATGAAGATGATGAAGATGAAGATGAAGATGATGAAGATGAAGATGAAGAAGATGATGATGATGAAGATGAAGATGAAGATGAAGATGAAGATGAAGATGAAGAAGATGAAGATGCAGAAGATGAAGATGATGATGATGAAGAAGATGAAGAAGAAGATGAAGATGAAGGTGAAGATGATGAAGATGAAGATGAAGATGAAGATGATGAAGATGAAGATGAAGATGAAGAAGGTGAAGGTGAAGGTGAAGGTGAAGGTGAAGGTGAAGATGAAGCTGAAGATGAAGATGAAGATGAAGATGAAGATGAAGATGAAGATGATGAAGATGAAGATGAAGATGAAGATGATGAAGATGAAGATGAAGATGAAGATGAAGATGATGAAGATGAAGATGAAGATGAAGATGATGATGATGAAGAAGATGAAGATGATGATGAAGAAGATGAAGATGAAGATGAAGATGAAGATGAAGATGAAGAAGATGAAGATGAAGATGAAGATGAAGATGAAGATGATGATGATGAAGAAGATGAAGGTGAAGATGATGAAGATGAAGATGAAGATGATGAAGATGATGAAGAAGATGAAGATGAAGAAGGTGAAGGTGAAGGTGAAGATGAAGATGAAGATGAAGAAGATGAAGATGAAGATGATGAAGATGAAGATGAAGATGAAGATGAAGAAGATGAAGATGAAGAAGATGATGATGATGAAGAAGATGATGATGAAGATGATGAAGATGAAGATGAAGATGATGAAGATGAAGATGAAGAAGATGATGATGATGAAGAAGATGATGATGATGAAGAAGATGATGATGAAGAAGATGATGATGAAGAAGATGAAGATGAAGATGAAGATGATGAAGATGAAGATGAAGATGAAGAAGAAGATGAAGATGAGGAAGAAGATGAAGATGAAGATGAAGATGATGAAGATGAAGATGCAGATGAAGATGAAGATGATGAAGATGAAGATGAAGATGAAGATGATGAAGAAGATGAAGATGAAGATGAAGAAGATGAAGATGAAGATGAAGAAGATGAAGATGATGATGAAGATGAAGAAGATGAAGATGATGAAGATGAAGAAGATGATGATGATGATGAAGAAGATGATGATGATGAAGAAGATGATGATGATGAAGATGATGATGAAGAAGATGAAGAAGATGAAAATGATGAAGATGATGAAGAAGATGAAGAAGATGAAGATGAAGATGATGATGAAGAAGATGAAGATGAAGAAGATGAAGATGAAGATGATGAAGATGAAGAAGATGAAGATGAAGAAGATGAAGAAGATGAAGAAGATGAAGAAGATGAAGAAGATGAAGATGAAGATGAAGAAGATGAAGATGATGAAGATGATGAAGAAGATGAAGATGAAGATGATGAAGATGATGAAGATGAAGATGATGAAGATGATGAAGAAGAAGATGAAGATGAAGAAGATGAAGATGATGAAGAAGATGAAGATGAAGAAGATGAAGAAGATGAAGATGAAGATGGCGAAGATGAAGATGAAGATGAAGAAGATGAAGATGAAGAAGATGAAGAAGATGAAGATGAAGATGATGAAGATGATGAAGATGAAGATGAAGATGAAGAAGGTGAAGATGAAGAAGATGAAGATGAAGATGAAGATGAAGAAGAAGAAGAAGATGAAGAAGAAGAAGATGAAGAAGAAGAAGAAGATGAAGATGAAGATGATGAAGATGAAGATGAAGATGATGAAGATGAAGAAGAAGAAGATGAAGAAGATGATGAAGATGATGAAGAAGATGAAGATGAAGATGAAGATGATGAAGATGAAGATGAAGATGAAGATGATGAAGATGAAGATGAAGATGAAGATGATGAAGAAGATGAAGATGAAGATGAAGATGAAGATGAAGATGAAGATGAAGATGAAGAAGATGATGAAGAAGATGAAGATGAAGATGAAGATGAAGAAGAAGAAGAAGAAGAAGAAGATGAAGAAGATGAAGATGAAGAAGATGATGATGATGAAGAAGATGAAGAAGATGAAGATGAAGATGAAGATGAAGAAGATGAAGAAGATGAAGATGACGAAGAGGAAGATGAAAAAGATGAAGAAGATGAAGATGAAGAAGAAGAAGATGAAGAAGATGAAGATGAAGAATATGAAGAAGATGAAGATGAAAAAGATGAAGAAGATGAAGATGAAGAAGAAGAAGATGAAGAAGATGAAGATGAAGAATATGAAGAAGATGAAGATGATGAAGAAGATGAAGATGAAGAAGAAGAAGATGAAGAAGATGAAGATGAAGAATATGAAGAATATGAAGAAGATGAAGATGAAGATGAAGATGAAGATGAAGATGAAGATGAAGATGAAGATGAAGAAGATGAAGATGAAGATGAAGATGAAGATGAAGATGAAGATGAAGATGAAGAAGAAGAAGAAGAAGAAGAAGAAGAAGATGAAGATGAAGATGAAGATGAAGATGAAGAAGGTGAAGGTGAAGGTGAAGATGAAGATGATGAAGAAGAAGAAGAAGATGAAGATGAAGATGAAGATGAAGATGAAGAAGATGAAGATGAAGATGAAGATGAAGATGAAGATGAAGATGAAGAAGGTGAAGGTGAAGGTGAAGATGAAGATGAAGATGAAGATGAAGATGAAGATGAAGATGAAGATGAAGATGAAGATGAAGAAGATGAAGATGAAGATGAAGATGAAGATGAAGATGAAGATGAAGATGAAGATGAAGATGATGATGATGATGATGATGATGATGATGATGATGATGATGATGATGATGATGATGAAGAAGAAGAAGAAGAAGATGATGAAGATGAAGATGATGAAGATGAAGAAGATGAAGATGAAGATGACGAAGACGGAGATGAAGAAAATGATGAAGATGAAGATAAAGATGATGAAGATGAAGAAGATGAAGATGAAGAAGATGAAGATGAAGGAGATGAAGATGATGAAGATGATGAAGATGAAGAAGATGATGAAGATGAAGATGATGAAGATGAAGATGAAGATGAAGATGAAGATGAAGAAGAAGATGATGATGAAGAAGATGAAGATGAAGAAGATGATGATGATGATGAAGATCAAGAAGATGATGAAGAAGATGATGATGAAGATGAAGATGATGATGAAGATGATGATGAAGAAGATGATGATGAAGATGATGATGATGAAGATGAAGATGAAGATGAAGAAGATGAAGATGAAGAAGATGAAGATGAAGATGAAGAAGATGATGATGAAGATGATGAAGAAGATGAAGGTGAAGATCAAGAAGATGAAGATGATGAAGAACATGATGATGAAGAAGATGATGATGAAGATGATGAAGTTGAAGATGAAGAAGATGAAGATGAAGATGAAGATGAAGAAGATGAAGATGATGAAGAAGATGAAGAAGATGAAGATGAAGAAGATGAAGATGAAGAAGATGAAGAAGAAGATGAAGAAGATGAAGACGACGATGAAGAAGAAGAAGAAGAAGAAGAAGATGAAGATGAAGAAGATGAAGATGAAGAAGATGAAGATGATGAAGATGAAGAAGATGATGATGAAGAATATGATGATGAAGAAGATGAAGATGAAGATGATGAAGAATATGATGATGAAGAAGATGAAGATGAAGATGATGAAGATGAAGATGAAGATGAAGAAGATGAAGATGATGAAGATGACGAAGATGAAGAAGATGAAGATGATGAAGATGAAGAAGATGAAGAAGATGAAGATGAAGATGATGAAGATGATGAAGATGATGAAGAAGATGATGATGAAGAAGATGAAGATGACGAAGATAAAGATGATGAAGATGATGAAGAAGATGATGATGAAGAAGATGAAGATGAAGAAGATGAAGAAGATGAAGATGAAGATGAAGAGGATGAAGATGAAGATGAAGAAGATGAAGGTGAAGATGAAGATGATGAAGATGATGAAGATGAAGATGAAGAAGATGAAGAAGATGATGATGAAGAAGATGATGATGAAGAAGATGAAGATGAAGAAGAAGAAGAAGAAGAAGATGAAGATGAAGAAGATGACGATGAAAATGATGAAGATGATGAAGATGAAGATGAAGATGAAGAAGGTGAAGGTGAAGAAGGTGAAGGTGAAGATGAAGAAGATGATGATGAAGATGATGAAGATGAAGAAGATGAAAATGAAGAAGATGAAAATGATGAAGATGAAGATGAAGAAGATGAAGATGAAGAAGATGAAGAAGATGAAGATGAAGAAGATGAAGATGATGAAGATGATGAAGAAGATGAAGAAGATGAAGATGAAGAAGATGAAGATGAAGATGAAGATGAAGATGAAGATGAAGATGAAGATGAAGATGAAGATGAAGATGAAGATGAAGATGAAGATGAAGATGAAGATGAAGAAGATGAAGATGAAGATGAAGATGAAGATGAAGATGAAGATGAAGATGATGAAGATGAAGAAGATGAAGAAGATGAAGAAGATGAAGATGAAGATGAAGAAGATGAAGATGATGAAGATGATGAAGAAGATGAAGAAGATGATGATGAAGAAGATGAAGATGAAGAAGATGAAGAAGATGAAGATGAAGATGAAGAAGATGAAGATGAAGATGATGAAGATGAAGATGAAGAAGATGAAGATGATGAAGAAGATCAAGATGAAGATGAAGAAGATGAAGATGATGAAGATGATGAAGATGATGAAGATGAAGATGATGAAGATGATGAAGAAGAAGATGAAGATGAAGAAGATGAAGATGATGAATAAGATGAAGATGAAGAAGATGAAGATGAAGAAGATGAAGAAGATGAAGATGAAGATGATGAAGATGATGAAGATGAAGATGAAGATGAAGAAGGTGAAGATGAAGAAGATGAAGTTGAAGATGATGAAGATGAAGATGAAGATGAAGAAGAAGAAGAAGATGAAGATGAAGAAGAAGAAGAAGATGAAGATGATGAAGATGAAGATGAAGATGAAGATGAAGAAGAAGAAGAAGAAGATGAAGATGATGAAGAAGATGAAGATGAAGAAGATGAAGATGATGAAGATGATGAAGAAGATGAAGAAGATGAAGAAGATGAAGATGAAGAAGATGAAGAAGATGAAGATGAAGATGATGATGAAGAAGATGAAGATGAAGAAGATGAAGATGAAGATGATGAAGATGAAGAAGATGAAGATGAAGAAGATGAAGAAGATGAAGAAGATGAAGATGAAGATGAAGAAGATGAAGATGATGAAGATGATGAAGAAGATGAAGATGAAGATGATGAAGATGATGAAGATGAAGATGATGAAGATGATGAAGAAGAAGATGAAGATGAAGAAGATGAAGATGATGAAGAAGATGAAGATGAAGAAGATGAAGAAGATGAAGATGAAGATGGCGAAGATGAAGATGAAGATGAAGAAGATGAAGATGAAGAAGATGAAGAAGATGAAGATGAAGATGATGAAGATGATGAAGATGAAGATGAAGATGAAGAAGGTGAAGATGAAGAAGATGAAGATGAAGATGAAGATGAAGAAGAAGAAGAAGATGAAGAAGAAGAAGATGAAGAAGAAGAAGAAGATGAAGATGAAGATGATGAAGATGAAGAAGAAGAAGATGAAGAAGATGATGAAGATGATGAAGAAGATGAAGATGAAGATGAAGATGAAGATGATGAAGATGAAGATGAAGATGATGAAGATGAAGATGAAGATGAAGATGATGAAGAAGATGAAGATGAAGATGAAGATGAAGATGAAGATGAAGAAGATGAAGAAGATGATGAAGAAGATGAAGATGAAGATGAAGATGAAGAAGAAGAAGAAGAAGAAGAAGAAGAAGATGAAGAAGATGAAGAAGATGAAGATGAAGAAGATGATGATGATGAAGAAGATGAAGATGAAGATGAAGATGAAGAAGATGAAGAAGATGAAGATGACGAAGAGGAAGATGAAAAAGATGAAGAAGATGAAGATGAAGAAGAAGAAGATGAAGAAGATGAAGATGAAGAATATGAAGAAGATGAAGATGAAGATGAAGAAGATGAAGAAGATGAAGAAGATGAAGATGAAGATGAAAAAGATGAAGAAGATGAAGATGAAGAAGAAGATGAAGAAGATGAAGATGAAGAATATGAAGAAGATGAAGATGATGAAGAAGATGAAGATGAAGAAGAAGAAGATGAAGAAGATGAAGATGAAGAATATGAAGAATATGAAGAAGATGAAGATGAAGATGAAGATGAAGATGAAGATGAAGATGAAGATGAAGATGAAGAAGATGAAGATGAAGATGAAGATGAAGATGAAGATGAAGAAGAAGAAGATGAAGAAGAAGATGAAGATGAAGATGAAGATGAAGATGAAGAAGATGAAGGTGAAGGTGAAGATGAAGATGATGAAGAAGAAGATGAAGATGAAGATGAAGATGAAGATGAAGATGAAGATGAAGATGAAGATGAAGAAGGTGAAGGTGAAGGTGAAGGTGAAGGTGAAGATGAAGATGAAGATGAAGATGAAGATGATGAAGATGAAGATGAAGATGAAGATGAAGATGAAGATGAAGATGATGATGATGATGATGATGATGATGATGATGATGATGATGATGATGATGATGATGATGATGATGATGATGATGATGATGATGATGATGATGATGAAGATGACGAAGACGGAGATGAAGAAAATGATGAAGATGAAGATAAAGATGATGAAGATGAAGAAGATGAAGATGAAGAAGATGAAGATGAAGGAGATGAAGATGATGAAGATGATGAAGATGAAGAAGATGATGAAGATGAAGATGATGAAGATGAAGATGAAGAAGATGAAGATGAAGAAGAAGATGATGATGAAGAAGATGAAGATGAAGAAGATGATGATGATGATGAAGATCAAGAAGATGATGAAGAAGATGATGATGAAGATGAAGATGATGATGAAGATGATGATGATGAAGATGAAGATGAAGATGAAGAAGATGAAGATGAAGAAGATGAAGATGAAGATGAAGAAGATGATGATGAAGATGATGAAGAAGATGAAGGTGAAGATCAAGAAGATGAAGATGATGAAGAACATGATGATGAAGAAGATGATGATGAAGATGATGAAGATGATGAAGAAGATGAAGATGAAGATGAAGATGATGAAGTTGAAGATGAAGAAGATGAAGATGAAGATGAAGATGATGAAGATGAAGATGAAGATGAAGATGAAGAAGATGAAGATGATGAAGAAGATGAAGAAGATGAAGATGAAGAAGATGAAGATGAAGAAGATGAAGAAGAAGATGAAGAAGATGAAGACGATGAAGATGATGAAGATGACGATGAAGAAGAAGAAGAAGAAGAAGAAGATGAAGATGAAGAAGATGAAGATGAAGAAGATGAAGATGATGAAGATGAAGAAGATGATGATGAAGAATATGATGATGAAGAAGATGAAGATGAAGATGATGAAGATGAAGATGAAGATGAAGAAGATGAAGATGATGAAGATGACGAAGATGAAGAAGATGAAGATGATGAAGATGAAGAAGATGAAGAAGATGAAGATGAAGATGATGAAGATGATGAAGATGATGAAGAAGATGATGATGAAGAAGATGAAGATGACGAGGATAAAGATGATGAAGATGATGAAGAAGATGATGATGAAGAAGATGAAGATGAAGAAGATGAAGAAGATGAAGATGAAGATGAAGAGGATGAAGATGAAGATGAAGAAGATGAAGGTGAAGATGAAGATGATGAAGATGATGAAGATGAAGATGAAGAAGATGAAGAAGATGATGATGAAGAAGATGATGATGAAGAAGATGAAGATGAAGAAGAAGAAGAAGAAGAAGAAGAAGATGAAGATGAAGAAGATGACGATGAAAATGATGAAGATGATGAAGATGAAGATGAAGATGAAGAAGGTGAAGGTGAAGAAGGTGAAGGTGAAGATGAAGATGAAGAAGATGAAGATGATGATGATGAAGATGATGAAGATGAAGAAGATGAAAATGAAGAAGATGAAAATGATGAAGATGAAGATGAAGAAGATGAAGATGAAGAAGATGAAGATGAAGAAGATGAAGAAGATGAAGAAGATGAAGATGATGAAGAAGATGAAGAAGATGAAGAAGATGAAGATGAAGAAGATGAAGAAGATGAAGAAGATGAAGAAGATGAAGATGAAGATGAAGATGAAGATGAAGATGAAGATGAAGAAGATGAAGATGAAGATGAAGATGAAGATGAAGATGAAGATGAAGAAGATGAAGATGAAGAAGATGAAGAAGATGAAGAAGATGAAGAAGATGAAGATGAAGATGAAGATGAAGATGAAGATGATGAAGATGATGAAGAAGATGAAGAAGATGATGATGAAGAAGATGAAGATGAAGAAGATGAAGAAGATGAAGATGAAGATGAAGAAGATGAAGATGAAGATGATGAAGATGAAGATGAAGAAGATGAAGATGATGAAGAAGATCAAGATGAAGATGAAGAAGATGAAGATGATGAAGATGATGAAGATGATGAAGATGAAGATGATGAAGATGATGAAGAAGAAGATGAAGATGAAGAAGATGAAGATGATGAATAAGATGAAGATGAAGAAGATGAAGATGAAGAAGATGAAGAAGATGAAGATGAAGATGATGAAGATGATGAAGATGAAGATGAAGATGAAGAAGGTGAAGATGAAGAAGATGAAGTTGAAGATGATGAAGATGAAGATGAAGATGAAGAAGAAGAAGAAGATGAAGAAGAAGAAGAAGAAGAAGAAGATGAAGAAGAAGAAGAAGATGAAGATGAAGATGATGAAGATGAAGATGAAGATGATGAAGATGAAGATGAAGATGAAGATGAAGAAGAAGAAGAAGAAGATGAAGATGATGAAGAAGATGAAGATGAAGATGAAGAAGATGAAGATGAAGATGAAGATGAAGATGAAGATGAAGATGAAGATGAAGATGAAGATGAAGATGAAGATGAAGATGATGAAGATGAAGAAGATGAAGAAGATGAAGAAGATGAAGATGAAGATGAAGATGAAGATGAAGAAGATGAAGATGAAGATGAAGATGAAGATGAAGATGAAGATGATGAAGATGAAGATGAAGATGAAGATGATGAAGAAGAAGAAGAAGATGAAGATGATGAAGATGAAGAAGATGATGATGATGAAGAAGATGAAGAAGATGAAGATGAAGAAGATGAAGAAGATGAAGATGACGAAGATGAAAAAGATGAAGAAGATGAAGATGAAGAAGAACAAGATGAGGAAGATGAAGATGAAGAAGATGAAGAAGATGAAGATGATGAAGATGATGAAGATGAAGATGACGAAGATGAAGATGAGGAAGAAGATGATGATGAAGAAGATGAAGATTAAGAAGATGAAGATGAAGATGAAGATGAAGATGATGAAGATGATGAAGATGATGAAGATGAAGGGGAAGATGAAGATGAAGATGATGAAGAAGAAGAAGATGAAGATCAAGAAGATGAAGAAGATGAAGATGAAGATGAAGATGAAGAAGATGAAGATGAAGAAGATGAAGAAGATGATGATGAAGATGATGATGATGATGATGATGATGATGATGATGATGAAGATGAAGATGAAGAAGATGAAGATGAAGATGAAGATGAAGATGAAGATGATGAAGATGATGAAGAAGATGAAGATGAAGATGAAGATGATGAAGATGAAGATGAAGATGACGAAGACGGAGATGAAGAAAATGATGAAGATGAAGATAAAGATGATGAAGATGAAGAAGATGAAGGAGATGAAGATGATGAAGATGATGAAGATGAAGATGAAGAAGATGAAGATGAAGATGAAGATGATGAAGATGAAGATGAAGATGATGAAGATGAAGATGAAGATGAAGATGAAGATGAAGATGAAGAAGAAGAAGAAGATGATGATGAAGAAGATGAAGATGAAGAAGATGATGATGATGATGATGAAGATCAAGAAGATGATGAAGAAGATGATGATGAAGATGAAGATGATGATGAAGATGATGATGAAGAAGATGATGATGAAGATGATGATGATGAAGATGAAGATGAAGATGAAGAAGATGATGATGAAGATGATGAAGAAGATGAAGGTGAAGATCAAGAAGATGAAGATGATGAAGAACATGATGATGAAGAAGATGATGATGAAGAAGATGAAGATGATGAAGATGATGAAGATGAAGATGAAGATGATGAAGTTGAAGATGAAGAAGATGAAGATGAAGATGAAGATGATGAAGATGAAGATGAAGATGAAGATGAAGAAGATGAAGATGATGAAGAAGATGAAGAAGATGAAGAAGATGAAGATGAAGAAGATGAAGATGAAGATGAAGAAGATGAAGATGAAGATGAAGAAGATGAAGATGAAGATGAAGATGAAGATGAAGATGATGAAGATGATGAAGAAGATGAAGAAGATGATGATGAAGAAGATGAAGATGAAGAAGATGAAGAAGATGAAGAAGATGATGATGAAGAAGATGAAGACGATGAAGATGACGATGAAGAAGAAGAAGAAGAAGAAGAAGATGAAGATGAAGAAGATGAAGATGAAGATGAAGAAGATGAAGATGATGAAGATGAAGAAGATGATGATGAAGAATATGATGATGAAGAAGATGAAGATGAAGATGATGAAGATGAAGATGAAGATGAAGAAGATGAAGATGATGAAGATGACGAAGATGAAGAAGATGAAGATGATGAAGATGAAGAAGATGAAGAAGATGAAGATGAAGATGATGAAGATGATGAAGATGATGAAGAAGATGATGATGAAGAAGATAAAGATGATGAAGATGATGAAGAAGATGATGATGAAGAAGATGAAGATGAAGAAGATGAAGAAGATGAAGATGAAGATGAAGATGAAGAGGATGAAGATGAAGATGAAGAAGATGAAGGTGAAGATGAAGATGATGAAGATGATGAAGATGAAGATGAAGAAGATGAAGAAGATGATGATGAAGAAGATGATGATGAAGAAGATGAAGATGAAGAAGAAGAAGAAGAAGAAGAAGAAGATGAAGATGAAGAAGATGACGATGAAAATGAAGAAGATGATGAAGATGAAGATGAAGATGAAGAAGGTGAAGGTGAAGAAGGTGAAGGTGAAGATGAAGATGAAGAAGATGAAGATGATGAAGATGAAGAAGATGAAGAAGATGAAGATGATGAAGAAGATGATGATGAAGAAGATGAAGATGAAGATGATGAAGAAGATGATGATGAAGAAGATGAAGATGAAGAAGATGAAGATGATGAAGATGAAGAAGATGATGATGAAGAAGATGAAGTTGAAGAAGATGAAGATGAAGATGAAGATGAAGATGACGAAGATGATGAAGAAGATTATGATGATGAAGATGAAGATGACGAAGATAAAGATGATGAAGATGATGAAGAATATGATGATGAAGAAGATGATGAAGATGAAGATGATGAAGATGAAGATGAAGAAGATGAAGATGAAGAAGAAGATGATGAAGAAGATGATGATGAAGAAGATGATGATGAAGAAGATGAAGAAGATGAAGATGAAGATGATGAAGAAGATGATGATGAAGAAGATGAAGATGAAGAAGGTGAAGATGATGAAGATGAAGAAGATGATGATGAAGAAGATGAAGATGAAGATGAAGATGATGAAGATGAAGATGAAGATGATGAAGAAGATGAAGATGAAGATGATGAAGATGATGATGAAGATGAAGATGAAGATGAAGAAGGTGATGGTGAAGAAGATGAAGATGAAGAAGATGAAGATGATGAT
Organism: Heterodontus francisci; assembly: GCF_036365525.1. NCBI lineage: Eukaryota > Metazoa > Chordata > Chondrichthyes > Heterodontiformes > Heterodontidae > Heterodontus > Heterodontus francisci. The sequence goes on from NW_027141029.1 coordinate 265,908, forward strand.
GAAGATGAAGATGAAGAAGATGAAGAAGATGAAGATGAAGATGATGAAGATGATGAAGAAGATGATGATGAAGAAGATGAAGATGAAGATGACTAAGATAAAGATGATGAAGATGATGAAGAAGATGATGATGAAGAAGATGAAGATGAAGATGAAGATGAAGATGAAGATGAAGATGAAGATGAAGATGAAGAAGATGAAGAAGAAGAAGAAGAAGAAGAAGAAGATGAAGATGAAGATGAAGAAGATGAAGATGAAGAAGATGAAGATGAAGATGAAGATGATGAAGATGAAGATGAAGATGAAGAAGATGAAGATGCTGAAGATGAAGAAGATGAAGATGATGAAGATGATGAAGATGAAGATGATGAAGATGAAGATGATGAAGATGATGAAGATGAAGATGATGAAGATGATGATGAAGAAGATGAAGATGAAGATGAAGATGAAGATGATGACGAAGACGAAGATGAAGAAAATGATGAAGATGAAGATGAAGAAGATGAAGATGAAGAAGATGAAGATGAAGATGAAGAAGATGAAGATGAAGATGAAGATGAAGAAGATGAAGATGAAGATGAAGATGAAGATGAAGAAGATGAAGATGAAGATGAAGAAGATGAAGAAGATGAAGAAGATGAAGAAGATGAAGATGAAGATGATGAAGATGAAGATGAAGATGATGAAGATGAAGAAGATGAAGAAGATGATGACGATGAAGATGAAGATGAAGATGAAGATGAAGAAGAAGAAGATGATGAAGAAGATGAAGATCAAGATGAAGATGAAGAAGATGATGATGATGAAGATTAAGAAGATGATGAAGATGATGAAGATGAAGATGAAGAAGATTAAGATGAAGAAGATGATGATGAAGAAGATGAAGATGAAGATGAAGAAGATGAAGATGAAGAAGATGAAGATGAAGAAGATGATGATGAAGAACATGATGATGAAGAACATGATGATGAAGAAGATGATGATGAAGAAGATGAAGATGATGAAGATGATGAAGAAGATGAAGATGAAGATGAAGATGATGAAGATGAAGATGAAGAAGATGAAAATGAAGATGATGAAGATGAAGATGAAGATGAAGAAGAAGAAGATGAAGGTGATGAAGAAGATGATGATGATGAAGATGAAGATGAAGATGAAGATGAAGAAGATGAAGATGAAGAAGATGAAGATGAGGAAGATGATGATGATGAAGATGATGAAGAAGATGAAGATGAAGATGAAGATGATGAAGATGAAGATGAAGAAGATGAAAATGAAGATGATGAAGATGAAGATGAAGATGAAGAAGAAGAAGATGAAGGTGATGAAGAAGATGAAGAAGATGAAGATGAAGAAGATGAAGATGAAGAAGATGAAGATGAAGAAGATGAAGATGAAGAAGATGAAGATGAAGATGAAGCAAATGAAGACGATGAAGATGAAGATGATGATGAAGAAGATGAAGATGATGAAGATGAAGAAGAAGATGATGATGAAGAAGATGATGATGATGAAGATGATGAAGATGAAGAAGATGAAGATGAAGATGATGAAGATGAAGATGAAGATGAAGATGAAGATGAAGATGATGAAGATGATGAAGATGATGAAGATGAAGAAGATGACGAAGATGAAGATGATGAAGATGATGAAGATGAAGAAGATGAAGAAGATGAAGAAGATGAAGATGAAGATGATGAAGATGATGAAGAAGATGATGAAGAAAATGAAGATGACGAAGATATAGATGATGATGATGATGAAGAAGATGAAGATGAAGAAGATGAAGAAGATGAAGATGAAGATGAAGATGATGAAGATGATGAAGATGAGGATGATGAAGATGAAGAAGAAGATGAAGGTGAAGATGATGAAGAAGATGATGATGAAGATGAAGAAGATGATGATGAAGATGAAGAAGATGAAGATGAAGATGATGAAGAAGATGATGATGAAGAAGATGAAGATGAAGAATATGAAGATGATGAGGATGAAGAAGATGATGATGAAGAAGATGAAGAAGATGAAGATGAAGATGAAGATGAAGATGAAGATGAAGATGAAGATGATGAAGAAGATGAAGATGAAGATGATGAAGATGATGATGAAGATGAAGAAGGTGATGGTGAAGAAGATGAAGATGAAGAAGATGAAGAAGATGAAGATGATGAAGAAGATGATGAAGATGAAGATGAAGAAGATGAAGAAGATGAAGATGAAGATGAAGATGAAGAAGATGATGATGAAGATGACGAAGATAAAGATGACGAAGATAAAGATGATGAAGAAGATGATGATGAAGAAGATGAAGATGAAGAAGATGAAGAAGATGAAGATGAAGAGGATGAAGATGATGAAGATGAAGATGATGAAGATGAAGATGAAGAGGATGAAGATGAAGATGAAGATGAAGGTGAAGGTGAAGATGAAGATGATGAAGATGAAGATGAAGATGAAGATGAAGAAGATGAAGATGAAAATGAAGATGATGAAGAAGATGAAGATGAAGAAGATGAAGATGAAGAAGATGATGATGAAGAAGATGATGAAGAAGATGAAGAAGATGAAGATGAAGATGAAGATGAAGATGAAGATGATGAGGGAGAAGATGAAGAAGAAGATGAAGAAGAAGATGAAGAAGATGAAGATGAAGAAGATGAAGATGAAGAAGATGAAGATGAAGAAGATGATGATGAAGAAGATGAAGATGATGAAGAAGATGAAGATGAAGATGATGAAGATGAAGATGAAGATGATGAAGATGAAGAAGATGAGGAAGATGAAGAAGATGAAGAAGATGAAGAAGATGAAGAAGATGAAAATGATGAAGATGAAGAAGATGAAGAAGATGAAGATGGAGATGATGAAGATGATGAAGAAGATGATGATGAAGAAAATGAAGATGAAGATGACGAAGATATAGATGATGAAGATGATGAAGAAGATGAAGATGAAGATGAAGATGAAGATGAAGATGAAGATGAAGATGATGATGATGAGGATGATGAAGATGAAGAAGATGAAGGTGAAGATGAAGATGAAGAAGATGAAGAAGATGAAGATGAAGAAGATGAAGAAGATGAAGATGAAGATGAAGAATATGAAGAAGATGAAGATGAAGAATATGAAGAAGATGAAGAAGACGATGATGAAGAAGATGATGATGAAGAAGATGAAGATGAAGATGAAGAAGATGAAGATGAAGATGAAGAAGAAGAAGAAGATGAAGAAGATGAAGATGAAAATGATGAAGATGATGAAGATGAAGATGAAGATGAAGAAGGTGAAGGTGAAGAACGTGAAGGTGAAGATGAAGATGAAGAAGATGAAGATGATGAAGATGAAGAAGATGAAGATGAAGAAGATGAAGATGATGAAGATGATGAAGAAGATGATGATGAATAAGATGAAGATGAAGATGATGAAGAAGATGATGATGAAGAAGATGAAGATGAAGAATATGAAGATGATGAAGATGAAGAAGATGATGATGAAGAAGATGAAGAAGATGAAGATGAAGATGAAGATGAAGATGAAGATGATGAAGATGATGATGAAGATGAAGAAGGTGATGGTGAAGAAGATGAAGATGAAGAAGATGAAGAAGATGAAGAAGATGAAGATGATGAAGAAGATGATGAAGATGAAGATGAAGAAGATGATGATGAAGAAGATGAAGATGAAGATGACGAAGATAAAGATGATGAAGAAGATGATGATGAAGAAGATGAAGATGAAGAAGATGAAGAAGATGAAGATGAAGAAGATGAAGATGATGAAGCTGAAGATGATGAAGATGAAGATGAAGATGAAGATGAAGAGGATGAAGATGAAGAGGATGAAGATGAAGATGAAGATGAAGATGAAGGTGAAGATGAAGATGAAGAAGATGAAGAAGATGAAGAAGATGAAGAAGATGAAGATGAAGATGATGAAGATGAAGATGAAGTTGAAGATGAAGAAGATGATGATGAAGAAGATGATGAAGTAGATGAAGAAGATGAAGATGAAGATGAAGATGAGGAAGAAGATGAAGAAGAAGGTGTAGAAGAAGATGAAGAAGATGAAGAAGAAGAAGAAGATGAAGATGAAGAAGATGAAGAAGATGAAGATGAAAATGATGAAGATGATGAAGATGAAAATGAAGATGAAGAAGGTGAAGGTGAAGAAGGTGAAGGTGAAGATGAAGATGAAGATGGAGAAGATGAAGATGATGAAGATGAAGAAGATGAAGATGAAGAAGATGAAGAAGATGAAGATGAAGAAGATGAAGATGAAAATGATGAAGATGATGAAGATGAAGATGAAGATGAAGAAGGTGAAGGTGAAGAATGTGAAGGTGAAAATGAAGATGAAGAAGATGAAGATGATGAAGATGAAGAAGATGAAGATGATGAAGAAGATGATGATGAAGAAGATGAAGAAGATGAAGATGAAGATGATGAAGAAGATGATGATGAAGAAGATGAAGATAAAGAATATGAAGATGATGAAGATGAAGAAGATGACGATGAAGAAGATGAAGAAGATGAAGATGAAGATGAAGATGATGAAGAAGATGAAGATGAAGATAATGAAGATGATGATGAAGATGAAGAAGGTGATGGTGAAGAAGATGAAGATGAAGAACATGAAGATGATGAAGAAGATGATGATGAAGATGAAGATGAAGAAGATGATGAAGATGAAGAAGACGAAGATGAAGAAGACGAAGATGAAGAAGACGAAGATGAAGAAGATGAAGATGATGAAGATGAAGAAGATGAAGAAGATGATGATGAAGAAGATGAAGATGAAGAAGATGAAGATGAAGGTGAAGATGAAGAAGATGAAGATGAAGAAGATGAAGAAGATGATGATGAAGAAGATGATGAAGAAGATGAAGAAGATGAAGATGAAGATGATGAAGAAGATGAAGAAGAAGATGAAGAAGATGAAGAAGATGAAGAAGATGAAGATGAAGATGAAGAAGAAGAAGAAGAAGAAGATGAAGATGATGAAGATGATGAAGATGAAGATGAAGATGAAGAAGGTGAAGGTGAAGAAGGTGAAGGTGAAGATGAAGATGGAGAAGATGAAGATGATGAAGATGATGAAGATGAAGAAGATGAAGATGAAGAAGATGAAGAAGATGAAGATGATGAAGAAGATGATGAAGAAGAAGATGAAGAAGATGAAGAAGATGAAGAAGATGAAGAAGAAGAAGAAGAAGAAGATGAAGATGAAGAAGGTGATGGTGAAGAAGATGAAGATGAAGAAGATGAAGAAGATGATGATGAAGATGACGAAGATAAAGATGACGAAGATAAAGATGATGAAGAAGATGATGATGAAGAAGATGAAGATGAAGAAGATGAAGAAGATGAAGATGAAGAGGATGAAGATGATGAAGATGAAGATGATGAAGATGAAGATGAAGAGGATGAAGATGAAGATGAAGAAGATGAAGATGAAGGTGAAGGTGAAGGTGAAGATGAAGATGATGAAGATGAAGATGAAGATGAAGAAGATGAAGATGAAAATGAAGATGATGAAGAAGATGAAGATGAAGAAGATGAAGATGAAGAAGATGATGATGAAGAAGATGATGAAGAAGATGAAGAAGATGAAGATGAAGATGAAGATGAAGATGATGATGAGGGAGAAGATGAAGAAGAAGATGAAGAAGAAGATGAAGAAGAAGATGAAGAAGATGAAGATGAAGAAGATGAAGATGAAGAAGATGATGATGAAGAACATGATGATGAAGAAGACGAAGATGATGAAGAAGATGAAGATGAAGATGATGAAGATGAAGATGAAGATGATGAAGATGAAGAAGATGAGGAAGATGAAGAAGATGAAGAAGATGAAGAAGATGAAGAAGATGAAAATGATGAAGATGAAGAAGATGAAGAAGATGAAGATGGAGATGATGAAGATGATGAAGAAGATGATGATGAAGAAAATGAAGATGAAGATGACGAAGATATAGATGATGAAGATGATGAAGAAGATGAAGATGAAGATGAAGATGAAGATGATGAAGATGAGGATGATGAAGATGAAGAAGATGAAGGTGAAGATGAAGATGAAGAAGATGAAGAAGATGAAGATGAAGAAGATGAAGAAGATGAAGATGAAGAAGAAGAAGAAGATGAAGAAGATGAAGATGAAAATGATGAAGATGATGAAGATGAAGATGAAGATGAAGAAGGTGAAGGTGAAGAACGTGAAGGTGAAGATGAAGATGAAGAAGATGAAGATGAAGAAGATGAAGATGAAGAAGATGAAGATGATGAAGATGATGAAGAAGATGATGATGAATAAGATGAAGATGAAGATGATGAAGAAGATGATGATGAAGAAGATGAAGATGAAGAATATGAAGATGATGAAGATGAAGATGAAAATGAAGATGAAGATGAAGATGATGAAGATGATGATGAAGATGAAGAAGACGAAGATGAAGAAGACGAAGATGAAGAAGATGAAGATGATGAAGATGAAGAAGATGAAGAAGATGATGATGAAGAAGATGAAGATGAAGAAGATGAAGATGAAGGTGAAGATGAAGAAGATGAAGATGAAGAAGATGAAGAAGATGATGATGAAGAAGATGATGAAGAAGATGAAGAAGATGAAGATGAAGATGATGAAGAAGATGAAGAAGAAGATGAAGAAGATGAAGAAGATGAAGAAGATGAAGATGAAGATGAAGAAGAAGAAGAAGAAGAAGATGAAGATGATGAAGATGATGAAGATGAAGATGAAGATGAAGAAGGTGAAGGTGAAGAAGGTGAAGGTGAAGATGAAGATGGAGAAGATGAAGATGATGAAGATGATGAAGATGAAGAAGATGAAGATGAAGAAGATGAAGAAGATGAAGATGATGAAGAAGATGATGAAGAAGAAGATGAAGAAGATGAAGAAGATGAAGAAGAAGAAGAAGAAGAAGATGAAGATGAAGAAGGTGATGGTGAAGAAGATGAAGATGAAGAAGATGAAGAAGATGATGATGAAGATGACGAAGATAAAGATGACGAAGATAAAGATGATGAAGAAGATGATGATGAAGAAGATGAAGATGAAGAAGATGAAGATGAAGAGGATGAAGATGATGAAGATGAAGATGATGAAGATGAAGATGAAGAGGATGAAGATGAAGATGAAGAAGATGAAGATGAAGGTGAAGGTGAAGGTGAAGATGAAGATGATGAAGATGAAGATGAAGATGAAGAAGATGAAGATGAAAATGAAGATGATGAAGAAGATGAAGATGAAGAAGATGAAGATGAAGAAGATGATGATGAAGAAGATGATGAAGAAGATGAAGAAGATGAAGATGAAGATGAAGATGAAGATGATGATGAGGGAGAAGATGAAGAAGAAGATGAAGAAGAAGATGAAGAAGATGAAGATGAAGAAGATGAAGATGAAGAAGATGATGATGAAGAACATGATGATGAAGAAGATGAAGATGATGAAGAAGATGAAGATGAAGATGATGAAGATGAAGATGAAGATGATGAAGATGAAGAAGATGAGGAAGATGAAGAAGATGAAGAAGATGAAGAAGATGAAGAAGATGAAAATGATGAAGATGAAGAAGATGAAGAAGATGAAGATGGAGATGATGAAGATGATGAAGAAGATGATGAAGAAAATGAAGATGAAGATGACGAAGATATAGATGATGAAGATGATGAAGAAGATGAAGATGAAGATGAAGATGAAGATGATGAAGATGAGGATGATGAAGATGAAGAAGATGAAGGTGAAGATGAAGATGAAGAAGATGAAGAAGATGAAGATGAAGAAGATGAAGAAGATGAAGATGAAGATGAAGAATATGAAGAAGATGAAGATGAAGAAGATGAAGAAGATGATGATGAAGAAGATGAAGAAGATGAAGATGAAGAAGAAGAAGAAGATGAAGAAGATGAAGATGAAAATGATGAAGATGATGAAGATGAAGATGAAGATGAAGAAGGTGAAGGTGAAGAACGTGAAGGTGAAGATGAAGATGAAGAAGATGAAGATGAAGAAGATGAAGATGAAGAAGATGAAGATGATGAAGATGATGAAGAAGATGATGATGAATAAGATGAAGATGAAGATGATGAAGAAGATGATGATGAAGAAGATGAAGATGAAGAATATGAAGATGATGAAGATGAAGATGAAAATGAAGATGAAGATGAAGATGATGAAGATGATGATGAAGATGAAGAAGGTGATGGTGAAGAAGATGAAGATGAAGAAGATGAAGAAGATGAAGAAGATGAAGAAGATGAAGATGATGAAGAAGATGATGATGAAGATGAAGATGAAGATGATGATGAAGAAGATGAAGATGAAGATGACGAAGATAAAGATGATGAAGAAGATGATGATGAAGAAGATGAAGATGAAGAAGATGAAGAAGATGAAGATGAAGAAGATGAAGATGATGAAGCTGAAGATGATGAAGATGAAGATGAAGAGGATGAAGATGAAGAGGATGAAGATGAAGAGGATGAAGATGAAGAAGATGAAGATGAAGATGAAGGTGAAGGTGAAGATGAAGATGAAGAAGATGAAGAAGATGAAGAAGATGAAGATGAAGATGAAGATGATGAAGATGAAGAAGATGAAGTAGAAGATGATGATGAAGAAGATGATGAAGTAGATGAAGAAGATGAAGATGAAGATGAAGATGAGGAAGAAGATGAAGAAGAAGATGAAGAAGAAGATGAAGAAGATGAAGAAGAAGAAGAAGATGAAGATGAAGAAGATGAAGAAGATGAAGATGAAAATGATGAAGATGATGAAGATGAAAATGAAGATGAAGAAGGTGAAGGTGAAGGAAGGTGAAGGTGAAGATGAAGATGAAGATGAAGATGGAGAAGATGAAGATGATGAAGATGAAGAAGATGAAGATGAAGAAGATGAAGATGAAGAAGATGAAGATGAAAATGATGAAGATGATGAAGATGAAGATGAAGATGAAGAAGGTGAAGGTGAAGAATGTGAAGGTGAAAATGAAGATGAAGAAGATGAAGATGATGAAGATGAAGAAGATGAAGATGATGAAGAAGATGATGATGAAGAAGATGAAGAAGATGAAGATGAAGATGATGAAGAAGATGATGATGAAGAAGATGAAGATAGAGAATATGAAGATGATGAAGATGAAGAAGATGACGATGAAGAAGATGAAGAAGATGAAGATGAAGATGAAGATGATGAAGAAGATGAAGATGAAGATAATGAAGATGATGATGAAGATGAAGAAGGTGATGGTGAAGAAGATGAAGATGAAGAACATGAAGATGATGAAGAAGATGATGATGAAGATGAAGATGAAGAAGAAGATGAAGAAGATGATGAAGATGAAGAAGACGAAGATGAAGAAGATGAAGATGATGAAGAAGATGAAGAAGATGAAGAAGATGATGAAGAAGATGAAGATGAAGAAGATGAAGATGAAGATGAAGGTGAAGGTGAAGATGAAGAAGATGAAGATGAAGATGAAGAAGATGATGATGAAGAAGATGATGAAGAAGATGAAAAAAATGAAGATGAAGATGATGAAGAAGATGAAGAAGAAGATGAAGAAGATGAAGAAGATGATGAAGATGAAGAAGATGAAGAAGAAGAAGATGAAGAAGATGAAGATGATGAAGATGAAGATGAAGATGAAGAAGGTGAAGGTGAAGAAGGTGAAGGTGAAGATGAAGATGGAGAAGATGAAGATGATGAGATGATGAAGATGAAGAAGATGAAGATGAAGAAGATGAAGAAGATGAAGATGATGAAGAAGATGATGATGAAGAAGATGAAGATGAAGAAAAGAAGAAGAAGAAGATGAAGATGAAGATGAAGAAGATGAAGAAGATGAAGAAGATGAAGAAGATGAAGATGAAAATGAAGATGAAGATGAAGAAGGTGAAGGTGAAGGTGAAGATGAAGATGAAGATGGAGAAGATGAAGATGAAGAAGATGAGAAGATGAGATGAAGATGATGATGAGAAGATGAAGATGAAGATGATGAAGATGATGATGAAGAAGATGAAGAAGATGATGATGAAGATGAAGATGAAGAAGATGAAGATGAAGAAGATGAAGATGAAGAAGATGAAGATGATGAAGAAGATGATGATGAAGATGAAGATGAAGATGATGAAGATGATGAAGAGATGATGATGAAGATGAAGATGAACAAGATGAAGATGATGAAGATGAAGATGAAGATGAAGATGAAGATGAAGATGAAGATGATGAAAATGAAGAAGATGAAGAA
>NW_027141030.1:7500-39267 GCF_036365525.1 Heterodontus francisci
GGAACCAGGAGTGGGGGGGGGAAACAGGTGTGGGAGGGGGGAACCAGAGAGAGAAGGGGGGCGGGACATAGAAGGGGGGGGGGACAGAGAAGGGGGGACAGAGAAGGGGGGACAGAGAAGGGGGGACAGAGAGGGGGGGGACAGAGGGGGGGAAACAGAGGGGGGGGGAAACAGAGGGGGGGGGAAACAGAGGGGGGGGGGAAACAGAGGGGGGGGGGAAACAGAGGGGGGGGAAACAGAGGGGGGGAAACAGAGGGGGGGAAACAGAGGGGGGGGGAACAGAGGGGGGGGGAAACAGAGGGGGGGGAAACAGAGGGGGGGGAAACAGAGGGGGGGGACACAGAGGGGGGGGGGAAACAGAGGGGGGGGACAGAGAGGGGGGGGACAGAGAGGGGGGGGACAGAGAGGGGGGGGACAGAGAGGGGGGGGACAGAGAGGGGGGGGACAGAGAGGGGGGGGACAGAGAGGGGGGGGACAGAGAGGGGGGGGACAGAGAGGGGGGGGACAGAGAGGGGAGGGGACAGAGAGGGGAGGGGACAGAGAGGTGGGGGGAAACAGAGAGGGGGGGGGACAGAGAGGGGGGGACAGAGAGGGGGGGGGGACAGAGAGGGGGGGGACAGAGAGGGGGGGGGACAGAGAGGGGGGGGACAGAGAGGGGGGGGACAGAGAGGGGGGGGACAGAGAGGGGGGGGGACAGAGAGGGGGGGGGACAGAGAGGGGGGGACAGAGAGGGGGGGACAGAGAGGGGGGGGGACAGAGAGGGGGGGGGACAGAGAGGGGGGGGGACAGAGAGGGGGGGGGACAGAGAGGGGGGGGGACAGAGAGGGGGGGGGACAGAGAGGGGGGGGGACAGAGAGGGGGGGGGGACAGAGAGGGGGGGGGACAGAGAGGGGGGGGGACAGAGAGGGGGGGGGACAGAGAGGGGGGGGGACAGAGAGGGGGGGGGACAGAGAGGGGGGGGGACAGAGAGGGGGGGGACAGAGAGGGGGGGGGACAGAGAGGGGGGGGGACAGAGAGGGGGGGGGACAGAGAGGGGGGGGCAGAGAGGGGGGGGGCAGAGAGGGGGGGGGACAGAGAGGGGGGGGGGACAGAGAGGGGGGGGGGACAGAGAGGGGGGGGGACAGAGAGGGGGGGGGACAGAGAGGGGGGGGGGACAGAGAGGGGGGGGGACAGAGAGGGGGGGGGACAGAGAGGGGGGGGGACAGAGAGGGGGGGGGGACAGAGAGGGGGGGGGGACAGAGAGGGGGGACAGAGAGGGGGGGGACAGAGGGGGGGGGGGGACAGAGAGGGGGGGAAACAGAGAGGGGGGGAACAGAGAGGGGGGGAAACAGAGAGGGGGGGAAACAGAGAGGGGGGGGAAACAGAGAGGGGGGGGACAGAGAGGGGGGGGACAGAGAGGGGGGGGGACAGAGAGGGGGGGGGGACAGAGAGGGGGGGGGGGACAGAGAGGGGGGGGGGGGGACAGAGAGGGGGGGGGGACAGAAAGGGGGGGGGACAGAGAGGGGGGGGACAGAGAGGGGGGGGGGACAGAGAGGGGGGGGACAGAGAGGGGGGGGACAGAGAGGTGGGGGGACAGAGAGGTGGGGGGACAGAGAGGTGGGGGGACAGAGAGGTGGGGGGACAGAGAGGTGGGGGGACAGAGAGGTGGGGGGACAGAGAGGTGGGGGGACAGAGAGGTGGGGGGACAGAGAGGTGGGGGGACAGAGAGGTGGGGGGACAGAGAGGTGGGGGGACAGAGAGGTGGGGGGACAGAGAGGTGGGGGGACAGAGAGGTGGGGGGACAGAGAGGTGGGGGGACAGAGAGGTGGGGGGACAGAGAGGTGGGGGGACAGAGAGGTGGGGGGACAGAGAGGTGGGGGGACAGAGAGGTGGGGGGACAGAGAGGTGGGGGGACAGAGAGGTGGGGGGACAGAGAGGTGGGGGGACAGAGAGGTGGGGGGACAGAGAGGTGGGGGGACAGAGAGGTGGGGGGACAGAGAGGTGGGGGGACAGAGAGGTGGGGGGACAGAGAGGTGGGGGGACAGAGAGGTGGGGGGACAGAGAGGTGGGGGGGACAGAGAGGTGGGGGGACAGAGAGGTGGGGGGACAGAGAGGTGGGGGGACAGAGAGGGGGGGGGACAGAGAGGGGGGGGGACAGAGAGGGGGGGGGACAGAGAGGGGGGGGGACAGAGAGGGGGGGGGACAGAGAGGGGGGGGGACAGAGAGGGGGGGGGACAGAGAGGGGGGGGGACAGAGAGGGGGGGGGGACAGAGAGGGGGGGGGACAGAGAGGGGGGGGGACAGAGAGGGGGGGGGGACAGAGAGGGGGGGGGGACAGAGAGGGGGGGGGGACAGAGAGGGGGGGGGACAGAGAGGGGGGGGGACAGAGAGGGGGGGGACAGAGAGGGGGGGGGAAACAGAGGGGGGGGAAACAGAGGGGGGGGGAACAGAGGGGGGGGGAAACAGAGGGGGGGGGGAAAACAGAGGGGGGGGGGAAAACAGAGGGGGGGGGAAACAGAGGGGGGGGGAACAGGGGGGGGGGAACAGGGGGGGGGGAACAGGGGGGGGGAACAGGGGGGGGGAACAGGGGGGGGGAACAGGGGGGGGGAACAGGGGGGGGGAACAGGGGGGGGGAACAGAGGGGGGAGGGAAACAGGGGGGGGGAAACAGAGAGGTGGGGGGACAGAGAGGTGGGGGGACAGAGAGGTGGGGGGACAGAGAGGTGGGGGGACAGAGAGGTGGGGGGACAGAGAGGTGGGGGGACAGAGAGGTGGGGGGACAGAGAGGTGGGGGGACAGAGAGGTGGGGGGACAGAGAGGTGGGGGGACAGAGAGGTGGGGGGACAGAGAGGTGGGGGGACAGAGAGGTGGGGGGACAGAGAGGTGGGGGGGACAGAGAGGGGGGGGGACAGAGAGGGGGGGGGACAGAGAGGGGGGGGGGGCAGAGAGGGGGGGGGGGCAGAGAGGGGGGGGGGGCAGAGAGGGGGGGGGACAGAGAGGGGGGGGACAGAGAGGGGGGGGACAGAGAGGGGGGGGGACAACAGAGGGGGGGGGAAACAGAGGGGGGGGGAAACAGAGGGGGGGGGGGAACAGAGAGGGGGGGAAACAGAGAGGGGGGGAAACAGAGAGGGGGGGGAAACAGAGAGGGGGGGAAACAGAGAGGGGGGGAAACAGAGAGGGGGGGAAACAGAGAGGGGGGGAAACAGAGAGGGGGGGAAGCAGAGAGGGGGGGAAACAGAGAGGGGGGAAACAGAGAGGGGGGGAAACAGAGAGGGGGGAAACAGAGAGGGGGGGAAACAGAGAGGGGGGGAAACAGAGAGGGGGGGAAACAGAGAGGGGGGGAAACAGAGAGGGGGGGAAACAGAGAGGGGGGGAAACAGAGAGGGGGGGAAACAGAGAGGGGGGGAAACAGAGAGGGGGGGAAACAGAGAGGGGGGGAAACAGAGAGGGGGGAAACAGAGAGGGGGGGAAACAGAGAGGGGGGGAAACAGAGAGGGGGGGAAACAGAGAGGGGGGGAAACAGAGAGGGGGGGAAACAGAGAGGGGGGGAAACAGAGAGGGGGGGAAACAGAGAGGGGGGGAAACAGAGAGGGGGGGAAACAGAGAGGGGGGGAAACAGAGAGGGGGGGAAACAGAGAGGGGGGGAAACAGAGAGGGGGGGAAACAGAGAGGGGGGGAAACAGAGAGGGGGGGAAACAGAGAGGGGGGGAAACAGAGAGGGGGGGAAACAGAGAGGGGGGGAAACAGAGAGGGGGGGAAACAGAGAGGGGGGGAAACAGAGAGGGGGGGTACAGAGAGGGGGGTACAGAGAGGGGGGGTACAGAGAGGGGGGGTACAGAGAGGGGGGGTACAGAGAGGGGGGGTACAGAGAGGGGGGGTACAGAGAGGGGGGGTACAGAGAGGGGGGGTACAGAGAGGGGGGGTACAGAGAGGGGGGGTACAGAGAGGGGGGGTACAGAGAGGGGGGTACAGAGAGGGGGGGTACAGAGAGGGGGGGTACAGAGAGGGGGGGTACAGAGAGGGGGGGTACAGAGAGAGGGGGTACAGAGAGGGGGGGGTACAGAGAGGGGGGTACAGAGAGGGGGGGTACAGAGAGGGGGGGTACAGAGAGGGGGGGTACAGAGAGGGGGGGTACAGAGAGGGGGGGTACAGAGAGGGGGGGGGACAGAGAGGGGGGGGACAGAGAGGGGGGGGACAGAGAGGGGGGGGGACAGAGTGGGGGGGGGACAGAGAGGGGGGGGGACAGAGAGGGGGGGGGACAGAGAGGGGGGGGGACAGAGAGGGGGGGGGACAGAGAGGGGGGGGACAGAGAGGGGGGGGACAGAGAGGGGGGGGGACAGAGAGGGGGGGGGGACAGAGAGGGGGGGGGACAGAGAGGGGGGGGACAGAGAGGGGGGGGACAGAGAGGGGGGGGAAAACAGAGGTGGGGGGACAGAGAGGTGGGGGGACAGAGAGGTGGGGGGACAGAGAGGTGGGGGGACAGAGAGGGGGGGGACAGAGAGGGGGGGGACAGAGAGGGGGGGGACAGAGAGGGGGGGGACAGAGAGGGGGGGACAGAGAGGGGGGGGACAGAGAGGGGGGGGACAGAGAGGGGGGGGACAGAGAGGGGGGGGACAGAGAGGGGGGGGACAGAGAGGGGGGGGACAGAGAGGGGGGGGACAGAGAGGGGGGGGACAGAGAGGGGGGGGACAGAGAGGGGGGGGACAGAGAGGGGGGGGACAGAGAGGGGGGGAACAGAGAGTGAGATGGGGACAGAGAGAAGGAGAGAGAGTGATCAAGATCACTCCTGACAGAACGACATCTATCCAGAATACTCCGCATTGCTAACAAGTGTGCGGACAAACATTAACTACTTGTGCATGCAAAAAATGCCAGGTTTCTCACTAAATCAGTGTCCAATATAGCGACAAGAATGTAAGTCAATAAATTAATCTTCTCATTTAAAGCTTCTTTCAAAAATGCACCTTTGTTGTTGTTTTGATTAACAGTAAGATAAATTTTTATGCCTTTATCTTTCCGAAATTATCTCACTAGTTCCCCCATGTAAGATAAAAATTGTTATGCGGCCCCCTACATGAAAAGGTTAGACAACCTTGATCTACAAGATGCACTGCAACAAATTGCCAGGGCTTCTCCGACAGCACCTTCCAAACCCAAAACCTCTACCACCTAGAAGGAGAAGGGCAGCAGACACTAAAGGCCTGCTCGGGTATAGAATTGAAACTTGACCCAGGCTCATCCCGACCACATCTAACCTGAACCCGACCCGGGCCCGAGTCCTTTGGTTTTTTCGCGCGCCCAACCTGACTACCGGAAATTAATGATGCTTACTTACTCTTACTTCCCTTTCCCTCCCTGACCAAAAGGCAGCACTGCCACTGTGTCTGACCCGTGCCCGAATGCTGGACCCAGAAGAGCGAGCAGACCCAACCCGAACCTGGCACATGTCGTCAGGTCCCGTCGGGTTCGGGTCGGGTAGCCATGCTCTTGCAGTCACATGGGAACATCACCACCTGCAAGTTCCCATATATGTCGTACATCCTGACTTGGAACTATATCGCCGTTCGGTCACTGTTGCTGGGTCAAACTCCTGGAAAACTCCTGGAACTCCCTCCCACCAGCATGGTGGACGTACCTACCCCACATGGACTGCAGTTGTTCAAGAAGGCAGCTCACCAGCATCTTCACAAGGGCAATTATTGATGGGCATCAATGCTGGCCTTGCCAGCGATGCCCACATCCCAAGAACGAATAAGAAAAAAAAGAGGCATGTTTCCCACACAAATGGCGCTTGTACCTTAAGTATGGAAAGCATGCAATATGGTGACAAATTAAAGCCAATTTTGTGCTGCAGCTTCACTGGGACTTGGAACTGGATTCAGAAAAAGCAAACCCAGTTCACTTAGGAGGCCTTACAACCAGGGAGACTTAGCCCACTGTCAATGAAAACAGCTTTCTAGTTAATTTCCAAAAATTCATTAGAGTGTTACAGAGACAGAGTCATTACAGCACAGGAGTAGGCCATTTGGCCCAGTGGGTCCATGCCAGCTCTCTGTACCGTTTTTAAGAAAGCATTTGACAATACTGCATAAAAACCTGGGTAACAAAATTGAGGCTCATGGAAAAGGAGGCTCAGTGACCAATTGGTAAAAAAATTGGTTTAAGGACAGAAAGCAGCGAGTCGTGGTAAATGGTTGATTTTCAGACTGGAGTGTGGGAGACATTGGAGTTCCTCAAGGGTCAGTGCTAGGATCACTGCTTTTTTTGCTATATATAAATGACTTGGATCTTGGATAAAGAGTAAAATCTCAAAATTTGTCGATGATACAAAACTTGGAGTGGCAAACAGTGAGGTTGTTACGAACCACCTGCAACAGGACATAGATAGGCTAACAGAATGGGCAGACAACTAACAGATGGAAATTAATACAGGCAAGTGTGAGGTGATGCATTTTGGCAGAAAGAATAGGAAGAGGCTATATAAACTTAATGGCACAGTTCTAAAGAATGTGCAGGAACAGAGGGACTTGGGGGTGTATGTGCATTGATCGTTGAAGGGGGTAGGAGATATTGAGAGTGGTTAGCAAAGCAGATGGGATCTTGGGCTTCATAAGTAGAGGCATACAGTACCAAAAGAAGGAGCTATGGTGAACCTTTATAAAGCTCTGGTTAGATTCCCAAGTAGAGTACTGTGTCCAGTTCTGGTCACCACACTTCAGGAAGGATGTGAGGGCCCTTGAAAGGGTGCAAAAGAGATTTCCCAGAATGGTTCCAGGATGGAGGATTTTACTTACAAGGTTAGGTTGGAAAAGCCGGGCTTGTTCTCCCTGGAGCAAAGGAGGGGAGATTTGCTAGAGGTGTACAGGATTCTGACAGGTTTGAATAGGGTAGACAAAGAAAAGCTGTTCCCATTAACTGATAGTACATGGAGCAGGGGACACAGGTTCAAGATTGTGGACAAGAGATACAGGGGGAATGCGAGGAAGAACATTTTTTTTTACACAGCGAGTGGTAATGACCTGGAACACGCTGCCACGAGAGTGGTGAAAGTGGAGACAATCAATGATTTCAAAAGGAAATTGGATAGGCACATGAAGGTAATAAACTGATACAGGTATCAAGCAAGGGAGAGGGACTGACTGGATTGCTCCACGGAGAGATGGCATGGACCTGATAGGCAAACTGGCTTTCTTCTATGCTGTAAATGACTCCATGATTCTGTAGAACAATCGAATCAGTCCCATTCCCCCGGTCTATCCCGGCAGCCCTGCAGGTTTATTTCCTTCAAGTGCTCATCCAGTACCTTTTCAAATCAATGCTCTGACTCTCAGCTCCCGCTCTTTTTAAATCTCCCTCAGCTCCCGCTCTTTTTAAAATTCCTGTTCTCAGTTCCCGCTCTTTTTAAATCTCTGCTCTGACTCTCAGCTCCCGCTCTTTTTAAATCACCAATGTCTCTCAGCTCCCACTCTTTTTAAATCTCTGCTCTGTCTCTCAGCTCCCGTTCTTTTTAAATCTCTGCTCTGACTCTCAGCTCCCGCTCTTTTTAAATCACCATTGTCTCTCAGTTCCCGCTCTTTTTAAATCTCTGCTCTCAGCTGCCGCTCTTTTTAAATCTCCGCTCTGACTCTCAGCTCCCGTTCTTTTTAAATCTCTGCTCTGACTCTCAGCTGCCGCTCTTTTTAAATCACCATTGTCTCTCAGTTCCCGCTCTTTTTAAATCTCCGCAGTCTCTCAGCTCCCGTTCTTTTTAAATCTCTGCTCTCAGCTGCCGCTCTTTTTAAATCTCCGCTCTGACTCTCAGCTCCCGTTCTTTTTAAATCTCTGCTCTCAGCTGCCGCTCTTTTTAAATCTCTGCTCTGACTCTCAGCTCCCGCTCTTTTTAAATAACAATTGTCTCTCAGTTCCTGCTCTTTTTAAATCTGCGCTCTCAGTTCCCGCTCTTTTTAAATCTCCGCTCTCAGCTGCCGCTCTTTTTAAATCTCCGCTCTCAGCCGCCGCTCTTTTTAAATCTCCGCTCTCAGCCGCCGCTCTTTTTAAATCTCCGCTCTCAGCCGCCGCTCTTTTTAAATCTCCGCTCTCAGCCGCCGCTCTTTTTAAATCTCCGCTCTCAGCCGCCGCTCTTTTTAAATCTCCGCTCTCAGCCGCCGCTCTTTTTAAATCTCCGCTCTCAGCCGCCGCTCTTTTTAAATCTCCGCTCTCAGCTGCCGCTCTTTTTAAATCTCCGCTCTCAGCTGCCGCTCTTTTTAAATCTCCGCTCTCAGCTGCCGCTCTTTTTAAATCTCCGCTCTCAGCTGCCGCTCTTTTTAAATCTCCGCTCTCAGCTGCCGCTCTTTTTAAATCTCCGCTCTCAGCTGCCGCTCTTTTTAAATCTCCGCTCTCAGCTGCCGCTCTTTTTAAATCTCCGCTCTCAGCTGCCCCTCTTTTTAAATCTCCGCTCTCAGCTGCCGCTCTTTTTAAATCTCCGCTCTCAGCTGCCGCTCTTTTTAAATCTCCGCTCTCAGCTCCCGCTCTGTCTCTCAGCTCCTGCTCTTTTCAAATCTCTGCTCTGACTCTCAGCTCCCGCTCTTTTTAAATCTCCGCAGTCTCTCAGCTCCCGTTCTTTTTAAATCGCTCACAGCTCCCGCTCTTTTTAAATCTCTGCTCTCAGCTCCCGCTCTTTTTAAATCTCTGCTCTCAGCTCCCGCTCTTTTTAAATCTCTGCTCTCAGCTCCCGCTCTTTTTAAATCTCTGCTCTCAGCTCCCGCTCTTTTTAAATCTCTGCTTTGGGCAATTCCCTCGATTGAGTCATTTCTCAGATGAGGAATAAATGTTGGCTGGATACTGGGAGAACTCATCTACTCTTCTTCTAATAGTGCTTTAGCATCTTTTACATGTACCTGCGTTTTGGTTTAATATCTAATCTGGAAGATGGCAATCTCTAAAGCTCAGTGCTCCCTCTGTTGGTGTCAGCAATGTGACTTTGGTGAATTTCCTCAGGTTGTCCCCTGCTCCACCACCATAATTCTGTTTAACAGCAGTAATAGGATTTCTGCTGAACTGCCAGTGGTGGAGAAGATCCAAGAAAGTTGACCCTGGCTCCTCTAAAGGTCTGGACTGAGGCTTGAACCCAGATCCTGCTGACTCAGAGGTCAAAGTGCTACCATTGAGCCAAGCTGACAGAACCTGTTGACTGTGCTGCTCCCTTCTTCGTTAACTATAGGTACTCCAGAGCTACCTGTAAAGCTGTCACTTTTCCCGAGCAAAAGTGCTCCTTTATCAATGAAATGGGATGAAACCATTAAGTGGAGATTCTGACTTAAAGCAGCCCCTACCCAGTCTGAATTCATGGTAGCAAACATGTAAACTGTAACATTACCAAGCTCAAGAAAGATAATCCATGCTGCATTTTGATGGTCTCCTGAATACTTGTCAGGTGAAAGAACATTTACAGTGAAGCCAGCGTGAACCATTTGAGGCTTGAGTACCAATCCAGAACCAAACCTTTGTCTGAAATCCACCTCTGCAGTGTTCATCAATTTTCTGAGAGGTTTTTCCAGTTGCCATATGCAAATTTCAAAAGTGAGAACATTTTCACTCCTCAAAAAACACTTTGCATTAGTTGCAGGAATAGGTTTATGATTTACACCATGAAATTAAACTAAGATACTGCCTGACGCCATTCCCAAACATCTTTAGAGTAGAGTTCATTGCATGGACACTGTATTTGTCCCCGAAACAGAAAGAGAGGATTTAAAAATTGCATATAGAAACTTGCTAACTTCATTTTCCCAAGTTGATGGACGTGCTGCATTTGACGATAAGGAAATTGGCAAGGAGAATGCATTTGGCAGAGTGTAGAAAATGAGCAGCTACAGTCTAAATGTCTAAGGTTTCTCGTGTGAACATTCTGATGCATTCCTCAAATAGTATAGTCATAATCTCAGACTAGTTGTATGTTACCAAATGCTAGCATAAGATTAATTTTTTACCATTCTACTCACTGTCTAGACTTATGAAGAATGGCTTATTGGGCTAACTGTCAAGGGCATAAAACTGTACCCCATGGGAGGGAGATACAAAAGTTGATACATTTGCTTCCAAACAGTTACAAAGATTTATCACAGGACATGAGATTATCACTGGCTCATTCGAGCAAAAACCAATACAAATGGGTCAGCATCGAGACTGTACATAGTCTGAAGAAGCTGTGGATGCATTCAAAAAGCACTCAATGTCTCTGCATTGAATTCCTAGACACATGCAAATTCCTGTGCAGGCCTTTCACAAATCACTTTCACACATTTGTGTGCACAAGCAGCATTTTTAATTTCTATTGTCAGTAGACCAAGACTTTTACTGTAGATAAGTGATTCAGCTATTGGTATTCTTGCTTTTGCAGCCTGGTCATTATACTGAAAATTATATGTCCAGACAATGAATGCGGACGTCATGATTGAGCTAACTTTAAGATATGGAAGCTGGCAGTATGAAGCAGATGAATAAACATGGTCAGTTAATGCTGAAATGCTCGAGGCTAATGCCATTTCTATTGGTGTAATTTTCAGTCAGACTTCAGAGCCAACTTTCCCCAACAGTATCACCAGCACCAACTGCAAAAGTAAACACAAATAATTCATGCTCCGTTTCAAATGATACTCCATTTTTAGCTAATCCCATCAGAACAGGAAGTGGAAAGCATGACTGAAAGCAGCCTCTCCCTAGTCAATATTTTTGACCAAACAACAGCCAGCAGAGACTGATGGTTCAAGTGAGCATGCTGTGGTACAGACCACTGCGGTCCAAGTTCAGTCTCTGTTCTACTCTGTTCACCAACCCTAGCCTACATGACAGTAGAGGCCATGTTTGGCCTCAGTTCCCTGGCTCCAGAGGGAGACATGAAGGCTGGCCAGTATTTTCTTTCAAGATATCCATCTTGTGATCCATTTATAGAAGTGCGTTTTGACATAAGAAATACATTGCCACCTCCTCTTCCAATGCAGTCTGAAAGGAATGTTTTGAGATGCTGTCTTTTGAATGAGATTTTAAACCAAGGCCCCATCAAGCAAGTGGATGCAAAAGATGAGCATGGACTTCTTTTGGTGTTTTGGCCAACTTTCTTCCCTCAATTACCATCAAACAAGACTCTCAGCTGCCGCTCTTTTTAAATCTCCGCTCTCAGCTGCCGCTCTTTTTAAATCTCCGCTCTCAGCTGCCGCTCTTTTTAATTCTCCGCTCTCAGCTGCCGCTCTTTTTAATTCTCCGCTCTCAGCTGCCGCTCTTTTTAAATCTCCGCTCTCAGCTGCCGCTCTTTTTAAATCTCCGCTCTCAGCTGCCGCTCTTTTTAAATCTCCGCTCTCAGCTGCCGCTCTTTTTAAATCTCCGCTCTCAGCTGCCGCTCTTTTTAAATCTCCGCTCTCAGCTGCCGCTCTTTTTAATTCTCCGCTCTCAGCTGCCGCTCTTTTTAATTCTCCGCTCTCAGCTGCCGCTCTTTTTAATTCTCCGCTCTCAGCTGCCGCTCTTTTTAAATCTCCGCTCTCAGCTCCCGCTCTTTTTAAATCTCCGCTCTCAGCTCCCGCTCTTTTTAAATCTCCGCTCTCAGCTCCCGCTCTTTTTAAATCTCCGCTCTCAGCTGCTGCTCTTTTTAAATCTCCGCTCTCAGCTGCCGCTCTTTTTAAATCTCCGCTCTCAGCTGCCGCTCTTTTTAAATCTCCGCTCTCAGCTCCCGCTCTTTTTAAATCTCTGCTCTCAGCTGCCACTCTTTTTAAATCTCTGCTGTCTTTCAGCTCCCGCTCTTTTTAAATCTCTGCTGTCTTTCAGCTCCCGCTCTTTTTAAATCTCTGCTGTCTTTCAGCTCCCGCTCTTTTTAAATCTCCCTCAGCTCCCGCTCTTTTTAAATCTCTGCTCTCAGCTGCCGCTCCTTTTAAATCGCTCGCAGCTCCCGCTCTTTTTAAATCTGCTCAGTCTCTCAGCTCCCTTTCTTTTTAAATCTCCGCTCTCAGCTGCCGCTCTTTTTAAATCTCCGCTCTCAGCTGCCGCTCTTTTTAATCTCCCTCAGCTCCCGCTCTTTTTAAATCTCTGCTCTCAGCGCTCTTTTTAAATCTCCGCTGTCTTTCAGCTCCAGCTCTTTTTAAATCTCCGCTCTGTCTCTCAGCTCCCGCTCTTTTTAAATCTCCCTCAGCTCCCGCTCTTTTTAAATCACCATTGTCTCTCAGTTCCAGCTCTTTTTAAACCTCCGCTCTCAGCTGCCGCTCCTTTTAAATCGCTCGCAGCTCCCGCTCTTTTTAAATCTGCTCAGTCTCTCAGCTGCCGCTCTTTTTAAATCTCCGCTCTCAGCTGCCGCTCTTTTCAAATCTCCGCTCTCAGCTGCCGCTCTTTTTAATTCTCCGCTCTCAGCTGCCGCTCTTTTTAATTCTCCGCTCTCAGCTGCCGCTCTTTTTAATTCTCCGCTCTCAGCTGCCGCTCTTTTTAATTCTCCGCTCTCAGCTGCCGCTCTTTTTAATTCTCCGCTCTCAGCTGCCGCTCTTTTTAATTCTCCGCTCTCAGCTGCCGCTCTTTTTAAATCTCCGCTCTCAGCTGCCGCTCTTTTTAAATCTCCGCTCTCAGCTCCCGCTCTTTTTAAATCTCCGCTCTCAGCTGTCGCTCTTTTTAAATCTCTGCTGTCTTTCAGCTCCCGCTCTTTTTAAATCTCTGCTGTCTTTCAGCTCCCGCTCCTTTTAAATCTCTGCTGTCTTTAGCTCCAGCTCTTTTTAAATCTCCGCTGTCTCTCAGCTGCCGCTCTTTTTAAATCTCCGCTGTATCTCAGCTGCCGCTCTTTTTAAATCTCCGCTCTCAGCGCTCTTTTTAAATCTCCGCTCTGTCTCTCAGCTCCCGCTCTTTTTAAATCTCCGCTCTGTCTCTCAGCTCCTGCTCTTTTTAAATCTCCGCTCTGTCTCTCAGCTGCCGCTCTTTTTAAATCTCCGCTCTGTCTCTCAGCTGCCGCTCTTTTTAAATCTCCGCTCTCAGCTGCCGCTCTTTTTAAATCTCCGCTCTCAGCTGCCGCTCTTTTTAAATCTCCGCTCTCAGCTGCCGCTCTTTTTAAATCTCCGCTCTCAGCCGCCGCTCTTTTTAAATCTCCGCTCTCAGCTGCCGCTCTTTTTAAATCTCCGCTGTCTCTCAGCTGCCGCTCTTTTTAAATCTCCGCTGTCTCTCAGCTGCCGCTCTTTTTAAATCTCCGCTGTCTCTCAGCTGCCGCTCTTTTTAAATCTCCGCTGTCTCTCAGCTGCCGCTCTTTTTAAATCTCCGCTCTCAGCTGCCGCTCTTTTTAAATCTCCGCTCTTTTTAAATCTCCGCTCTCAGCTGCCGCTCTTTTTAAATCTCCGCTCTCAGCTGCCGCTCTTTTTAAATCTCCGCTCTCAGCTGCCGCTCTTTTTAAATCTCCGCTCTCAGCTGCCGCTCTTTTTAAATCTCCGCTCTCAGCTGCCGCTCTTTTTAAATCTCCGCTCTCAGCTGCCGCTCTTTTTAAATCTCCGCTCTCAGCTGCCGCTCTTTTTAAATCTCCGCTCTCAGCTGCCGCTCTTTTTAAATCTCCGCTCTCAGCTGCCGCTCTTTTTAAATCTCCGCTCTCAGCTGCCGCTCTTTTTAAATCTCCGCTCTCAGCTGCCGCTCTTTTTAAATCTCCGCTCTCAGCTGCCGCTCTTTTTAAATCTCCGCTCTCAGCTGCCGCTCTTTTTAAATCTCCGCTCTGACTCTCAGCTCCCGCTCTTTTTAAATCACGATTGTCTCTCAGTTATGTCATTCACCTCACTGATGCTCACGGGACCATTATGTGCAGAAATTGGCCGCTACACTTCCCATCAGTGACTGCACTTGAAGAATTGTTTTGTTCTCAGGGGAGGCAGTGGCGTAGTGATATCGTCACTGGACTAGTAACCCAGAGATCCAGGGTATTTCTCTGGAGACATGGTTTCTAATCCTACCAGAGCAGAAGGTGGAATTTGAATTCAATTAATAAATCTGGAATTTAAAGCTAATCTAATGATGGCAATGAAACCATTGTCGATTGTTGTAAAAACCCGTCTGGTTCACTAATGCTCTCTGGGGAAGGAAATCTGCTGTCCTTACCTGGTTTGGCCGACATGTGACTCCAGACCCACAGCAATGTGGCTGACTCTTGCATGCCCTCTGAAATGGCCTAGCAAGCCACTCAGTTGTAGCTAACTGCTACGAAGTCAATAAAACAGGATGAAACCGGACGGACCACCCAGCATCAACCTAGGCACCGGAAATGACAACGGCAAACCCAGCCCGGTCAACCCTGCAATGTCCTCCTTACTAACATCTGGGGGCTTGTTGGGAGAGCTGTCCCACAGACTAGTCAAGCAACAGCCTGAAATAGTCAAACTCACGGAATCATACCTTACAGACAATGTCCTAGACACTGCCATCACCATCCAGGACAAATCCAGCAGAGGTGGCAGCACACTGGTATACAGTCAGGAGGGAGTTGCCCTTGGAGTCCTCAACATCGACTCCGGACCCCAGGAAGTCTCATGGCATCAGGCCAAACATGGGCAAAGTAACCTCCTACTGATTACCACCTACCGCCCTCCCTCAGCTGATGAATCAGTACTCTTCCATGTTGGTCACCACTTGGAGAAAGCACTGAGGGTGGCACAGGCACAGAATGGGTTGGGGACTTCAATGTCCATCACCAACAGTGGCTCAGTAGCACCACTACTGACCGAGCTGGGTGAGTCCTAAAGGACATAGCTGCTAGACTGGGTATGCGGCAGGTGGGGAGGGAACCAACAAGTGGGAATAACATACTTGATCTCATCCTCACCAGTCTGCCTGCCGCAGATGCATCTGTCCATGACAGTATTGGTACTAGTGACCACCGCACTGTCCTTGTGAAGACGAATTCACATTGAGGATACCCTCCATCGTGTTGTGTGGCACTACCACCGTGCTAAATGGGATAGATTTTGAAGACATCTAGCAATGCAAAACTGGGATCCATAAGGCGCTGTGAGCCATCAGCAGCAGCAGAATTGTACTCAACCACAATCTGTAACCGCATGGCCCGGCATATTCCCCACTCTAAAATTACCATCAAGCCAGGAGACCAACCCTGGTTCAATGTAGAGTGCAGAAGGGCATGCCAGGAGCATCACCAGTCATACCTCAAAATGAGGCATCAACCTGGTGAAGCTACAATACAGGACTACTTGCGTGCCAAACTGCGTAAGCAGCATGCGATAGACAGAGCTAAGCGATCCCATAACCAACGGATCAGAACTAAGCTCTGCAGTCCAGCCACAATGGTGGTGGACAATTAAACAACTAACTGGAGGAGGTGGCTCCACAAATATCCCCATCGTCACTGATGGGGGAGCTCAGCACATTAGTGCAAAAGATAAGGCTGAAGCATTTGCAACAATCTTTCGCGAGAAGTGCCGAGTGGATGATCCATCTCGGCCTCCTCCTGAAGTCCCCAGCATCACAGATGCGAAACTTCAGCCAATTCGATTCACTCCGCGTGATATCAAGAAACGTCTAAAAGCACTGGATACTGCAAAGACTATGCCCGGACTATGCCAATATTCTGGCAACAGTACTCAACACCTGTGCTCCAGAACTTGCCGTGCCCCTAGCCAAGCTGTTCCAGTACAGCTGCAACACTGGCATCTACCCGGCAATGTGGAAAATTGCCCAGGTATGTCCTGTACACAAAAAGCAGGACAAGTCCAACCCGGCCAATAACTGCCTCATCAGTCTACTCTCAATTATCAGTAAAGTGATGGAAGGTGTCGTCAACAGTGCTATCAAGCAGCACTTGCTTAGCAATAACCTGCTCAGTGACGCTCAGTTTGGGTTCCGCCAGGGCCGCTCAGCTCCTGACCTCATTACAGCCTTGGTTCAAATATGGAAAAAAGTGCTGAACTCAAGAGGTGAGGTGGGAGTGACTGTCCTTGACATCAAGGCAGCATTTGACCAAGTACGGCATCAAGGAGCCCGAGCAAAACTGGAGTCAATGGGAATCAGGGGGAAAACTCTCCGCTGGTTGGAGTCATACTAGCGCAAAGGAAGATGGTTGTGGTTGTTGGAGTTTAATTATCTCAGCTCCAGGACATCACTGCAGGGCTTCCTCAGGGTAGTGTCCTAGGCCCAACCATCTTCAGCTGCTTCATCAATGACCTTCCTTCAATCATAAGGTCAGAAGTGGGAATGTTCACTGATGATTGCACAATGTTCAGCACCATTCGCAACTCATCAAATACTGAAGCAGTCCGTGTAGAAATGCAGCAAGACCTGGACAATATCCAGGCTTGGGCTGATAAGTGGCAAATAACATCCATACCACACAAGTGCCAGGCCCAGGCAATGACCATCTCCAACAAGAGAGAATCTAACCATCTCCCCTTGACATTCAATGGCATTACAATCACTGAATCCCCCACTATCAACATCCTAGGGGGTTACCATTGAGCAGAAACTGAACTGGAGTAGCCATATAAATACCGTGGCTACAAGAGCAGGTCAGAGGCCAGGAATCCTGTGGCGAGTAACTCACCTCCTGACTCCCCAAAGCCTGTCCACAAGGCACAAGTCAGGAGTGTGATGGAATACTCTTCACTTGCCTGGATGGGTGCAGCTCCAACAGCACTCAAGAAGCTCGACACCATCCAGGAACAGTCACTCCCTCTACCACCGACGCACAGTGGTCGCAGTGTGCACCGTCTGCAAGATGCAATGCACCAAGGCTCCTTAGACAGCACCTTCCAAACCTGCGACCTCTACCAACTAGAAGGACAAGGGCAGCAAATGCATGGGAACACCACCACCTGCAAGTTCCCCTCCAAGTCATACACCATCCTGACTTGGAAATATATCACCATTCCTTCACCGTCACTGGGTCAAAATCCTGGAACTCCCTTCCTAACAGCACTGTGGGTGCACCTACACCACATGGACTGCAGCGGTTCCAGAAGGCCTCCACAATCTTCTCAAGGGCAATTAAGGATGGGCAATAAATGCAGGCCTAGCCAGCAACGCCCACATCCCAAGAATGAATAAAATAAAATGCTCCTCTGGGTATATGACGAGCAAATATTTCATGGCTCAGGGTGCGACAGATTCCATGGTCTGGTCACTGTATAATGGTAGATAAACGCAGGACTAGAATATCCATGCTATAATGAATTTCAAGCTAAAGCAGGGTCAAACTTATGTGGTTGACCAGTACCACCTGTTCTGGCTATCAGAGATGTCCTTAGTTCTTGACATTCAGGTTGGTTTGATATTGTAATTGAGGCAGGAAGGTCTCATTTCGAATATGTGAACATTTTATGAATCATTCAATTTTGAACAGATTGCAAATAAACAGTTAAGGAATCAAGATAACTTAAGAAAAATCTGCATTTTCTGATTGCATTGAGTTTATGATATACTTTAGCCAAATCAAAGTCAAAATACAACACTTAAACCCTGGCAACCAAGTGAGTACAGGATATGAATACCAACATTTGATTGAATGTTTGCACTAAAGTTAGAAAGAGACTTGTGGTGCAAGAGACAGAAGGAGCTGAGTGTAATGTCGAGCGGCTTGGCTGTTTAGATTAGATTAGATTATAGATACAGCACTGAAACAGGCCCTTCGGCCCACCGAGTCTGTGCCGAACATCAACCACCCATTTATACTAATCCTACACTAATCCCATATTCCTACCAAACATCCCCACCTGTCCTTACATTTCCCTACCACGTACCTATACTAGTGACAATTTATAATGGCCAATTTACCTATCAACCTGCAAGTCTTTTGGCTTGTGGGAGGAAACCGGAGCACCCGGAGAAAACCCACGCAGACACAGGGAGAACTTGCAAACTCCACACAGGCAGTACCCAGAATCGAACCCTGGTCCCTGGAGCTGCGAGGCTGCGGTGCTAACCACTGTGCCGCCCTGCAGTCATTGGCTAAGAACTGCAATGTTCTGCATGTACATTTCTTGTTGGCATCACTGTAAATAATCAGAGTAACTCAATTTGAAATCACAGATGAACTAGGATGGAATGTTAATGTTTCTGTCTTTCTGAAAAAACTTTGCATGAAGCAAGTGTGTGGAGGGCACCAGTCACTTTGCATTCTTGATCGAAGATCTGAGATTTCTAGGAGTGGTAATCTGAGACACACCATCTGCAGGGAGAGATTCACTTACAGAGAGCACAGCAAAACCCTCGAAAGAGAACACAGCTCATTAAAATATCCTAAACCTTCTCCACAAGCGGCATCAAGACTTTTTGTGCAATGGTGAAAGGCACATAATGATTGAACTCTCTTCTAAATATAATTATATAGTTTCTCAGAACAAAAGAACTTAGGGGAGACACTGTACATTTTAATTGTTACCTAAAGCAGACTGGCGCCTGTGGAATTCTAATTTTTTATGACTGGTCCTCTTAATCATAGTTCTCCACACTCCTTCATTAGGTAGTGCACAGGTTAGCACTAATTGAGACTCAACACAGTAAAGATGCCAGATTCACTAAAGAGACCTATCTTTTATACCAGGGGTGTCCAACCTTTTCACGTGAGGGCCCACATTACAATTTTTGTCCACATAGGGGGTTGGTGAGCAAATTTCAAAAGATAAAGGCATTAGAAATTTATCTTGCTATTAATCAAAACAACAAAAAATGAGCATTTTTGTGAGCAAGCTTTTAATGAGAAGATTAATTTACTAACTTACTTTCTCGTCACTGATGTAGTGAGATACCTGGCACTGTTTGTGCTTGCACAAGTAGTCAATGTCTGCCCGCACATCTGATGTAGCAATGCGGAGCATTCCGTATAGATATCCATCGGTCAGGAGTGATCTTGATCTTGTTTTGAACCTTTTCATTTTCTCTCTTCCCCCCCACCCCCCCACACTCTCTGTCTGTCTGTATATCTCTTCCCCCGTCTCTGTCTCCCTCTCTCTGCCTAAATCCCTCTCCCTTCTCTCTCCCCACTTTTCCCCACTCTCCCCCTCTTTTCCTCCCTCCTCCTTTCCTCTCTCCTCCTGTGTCTCTCTCTATCTCTCTCTCTCCCCCTCCCCACCTCTCTTTCCCTCTGCTCCCCAGGCCAGTGCTGATTTAAAGGGCTGTCTGACTCACTCTCTCTCTCTTTCTCTGTGCTCTCTCAGTGCTGCTCTGCCCCACACCTCTGGCTGCGTGCTGGCCCGCTTTCCCCTCAGTCTCTCACTCCCTCTTCCCCACAGCAGCCATTCCCATTCACTCACTCATTCCCTGAACCACCCGAAAACAGCAGGGGCAGTCGATCCCAGCGTGCCTGCGCCGCCAACTGCCAATCAGTGCTCAACCCACCCAGGCAGCCCACTGTCAGTCACACAGGATTGGCAAGCCGGATTCTGGCCCGCAGGCCATATGTGGGACAACCATGTTTTATACAGTCTCTTCCCAGTTGATGGCCTTAATGAATGTGGCACTGTTACTCTGGTATCGCCACAAGTTGTACAAACCGTGTGTTGAGAGCTGATGGTTCCAGAACAGCAATAAACCAATATAAAAGTAGATTTTGTTTCTTCAGTTTGCTAATCTGACTGAGGTAATAATGAGACAAACAGAACTTGTATCATTTCATGTTGTCACTTGGGTGTCCTCACAACCTTCCTCTTTTTTCTCAAGGCTGCACAAGAATGCACATTAACACTTCCTAAGTTCTTAGAGCATCCATTAATCAAGAAAACTAATGGGTAGCATGTGTTAATATACTACCCTACCAGCCTAGATTGATAGGTTAAAGTCTGTTGGCTGAAAAAGTCTCACTCAAGATAGGTTGGGCATTTGAATCCAATTCCTATTAAGTGCAAGTTCACAACACAAAATTGCCCACAAATGAGTCTCTCACTCTGAGATCATTGGGACACCTATTTAAGCCATGGTGTATGGACTGTTCTTTTTAACTCACTGTTGAGGCACACTATTGGGATAGAGGAAGCTTAAACTTGGGCCTGGCTATGCTATAGGGGAAATCTGTCTATAGACATAAGGTGCACAAGACTAAGTTTAAAAAGAGTAATAAGAACAGAATAGCAGATCTGTCAACACCTGTGAAGAGAGAAACAGAAACATTAGAATCTGGTTATCCCAGTTTCTCTCTTCACAGATGCTGCTAGACCTGCTGAGTATTTTCAGCATTTTCTACTTTTATTTCAGATTACCAGCATTCCCAGTATTTTGCTTTTTAAAAAATGCAATATCTCTCTTCATTATTAGCATAAAACTGACACTCCTCTCCAAACAAACAGCGTGGTAAATATGGTCACATTGACCCCAATACGTGTTTCCATGCAGGTTATCAAAAAGTGATCTCTTCTAAAGGCTCCTTAGACTGTACACCGTAACCTTACTGACAGGATAGACAAATCACTTTCAATTATCCAGTGCAGCAAGGAGTGAAAAAGCTCTCTCCCCTCCCTCACTAAGCTTCAAAATGGAGAATGGGAGATTGGTCTCCGACAGGAACCAAACAAGGTTGTTTGATCTGGAAACTAAATCAAAGGAAAGTGTATATTTGAATTCTACAGCTTCCGGCGTCAGTAAGTATTTGGAACTCAGATAACATGCACTAATTTGCTTATTGAAGTTCCACAGAATGTATTGCAGCTTTGATCGGGGTGATGACAGAGACTTTAAAATGGTACAGGAACAAAAGGATTATTTTGTAGTTGAAAGAAACTCAAGTTCATGGGTGGACTGAAATTTGTGTCATCCACATATAAAGTTAATTCTCAAAGTTTTATTTTCTCTAACACATTCTAAAAGTGTATGTCAACCATAGTTGGCTTTTTAAAATATTGTGCTACATCTTTAATTTGCTATCTGTTGCTGTTTCTATGTATGAGTATATAAATAACATTAATAGAATAATTTTAGTCTCTATGCATTGGCCTGTTATTTATGGGTAAAGAGCTGGGGAGTGGGATGAGTTGGCAAGCCCTTTCAGGGAGTGGGATGAGTTGGCAAGCCCTTTCAATCAGCCGGCACAGGCATGATGGGCTGAATGGCTTCCTTCTGTACTGCAATATTCAATGATTCCATAACACAATGACACTTTAGTGACGTTTCCCAACTTGATATGTTAATATTGGAAAGCACACCGCACATATCGCTGTTTAATTCTAGCACTGAGTGACATAAAAAGCATGCAGATGCCTGTGAATCTAGCAAATAGTGGACTTTGTCATATTTTGCAACCCTCAAAATCAGGAGTAGCTGTCATGTGCCTCCCCAGCCCTGCTAAACGTGAAGGCATAAAAATCAATTGCATTTCTCTCAATAGTCACCAATGATTGATTAGCAAAGTAATTCCTGCGTGTCCTGAAAGCAACTGATGTAATGTTTGTTCAAATGCATCACCTTCCCAGAGGCACCCCTGAAGTAAAAGTGTAATTATTACTTACAGCACGCTGGTGACCGTTGTTGGTGAGATTACTGCAAACAGCAAAAGCATTTTTCTTCATTATACCGCCCTGCAGTTAGCAATCTCACACAAGTAGAGCTGTCTGGCTGCACTGAGTTTGTTTTATTTAAAAATAAGAGAAAACCAGACATTTTTTAACTCGCCCATCTGCTGAACATGGTACCAGTACACACTCAGGCCTTGAAGAAAGACTGCTAAACAGAGTACTAAAGATGTGAATTCATTTACATAGATGACCTATGTACCTGACATTCCCATTCTGAAATAAATATGGATACTGGAGTACCAACTGAAAAGGTGTGCAAGAGAGTCTACATTCTCTTTCTGTGGGCAAGCACCTGACTGCCACTCCCTCAAAAGACACTGCCGCATTAGCAAACTGTAGGCCAGATTATGGGAGAGTACCATTTGTGAGCCGGCTCTGCATATTTACATTGGTAACCCTTAACCAGGCAGAATTTTAGAATCAAAAGTTTCATGCAGTATCAGTATAAAACATTTAATCCAATTAGTTTCACAGAAACACCAGGTTTTCCAGGGTAGCCATACTAAAACATGGTTTAACTATTTGCTCCCTGCTCAACGTAGCTTTCAATTGTAACATTATCCAACCCGATACATTCTGTAAATGTGCTCAATTATCCACTAGCTGTAAACCCAAGTATGGGGACGACATTGTGAGGCCAATGTAAATCTCCCTCAGGTCCATTCAGTCGGTCCCACACAATTGTATATCACTATATATATATCCACCCCACCCAAAACCATATGTCCTCCTGGGAGAGGTGAAAAACCAAATAAAAACCTAGGCCAATTTGAAGTGGGGTGGGTGGGAAAAATCTGGGAAATTTCTCTCCTACCCATCTAGGTGATGGAAATAATCCAGATCATCACTATGGCCCTAAATTCCCTTAAGTACCCACCTGATATCTGCCCCAATTAGAAACAGGTCCAACACTCACTTTAAGGAATTCAGCGAATGGACTCCAGCGCACTCAACGGCAGCCTGTTCTAGAGGTCCACTATTCTCTAGGGAAAGAGCTATCCTCTGACAACTAACCGAGATCTAGCCTTGCACCACTTAAAATTGTAACCCTTGGTCGTCCCTAATATATTTAGTTGGAACAAACTGTCAACTGAATCACCATCTATTCCTTACATTATCTTACACACTTCAATCAGCTCATTCCCAAATCTATCCTTCTCTAAAGTGTTGAACCTCAAATCCCTTACCCTATCTTGATCAGCAAGATGTTTTATACTGGGAAAGATTCTAGTGGCCCTCCTCTGCACCCTTTCCAAAGCTTCCATTATGTGAGAGGACCAAAATTAGTCAGTTAGTTATTAGTTAGTTAGAGATACAGCACTGAAACAGGCCCTTCAGCCCACCGAGTCTGTGTCGACCATCAACCACCCATTTATACTAATCCTACACTAATCCCATATTCCTACCACATCCCCACCTGTTCTATATTTCCCTACCACCTACCTATACTAGGGGCAATTTATAATGGCCAATTTACCTATCAATCTGCAAGTCTTTTGGCATGTGGGAGGAATCCGGAGCACCCGGAGGAAACCCACGCAGACACAGGAAGAACTTGCAAACTCCACACAGGCAGTACCGAGAATTGAACCCGGGTCGCTGGAGCTGTGAGGCTGCGGTGCTAACCACTGCGCAGAACTATCCAAGTGAAGCCTGACCAACATCTTGTACAGGGAAAAAAATATACCTCATTTTTTATTCAATTGTCCTATGAATGTACCCCAACACTCTATTTTCTCTAGCTATTGCTTCATGGCATTGCTCATGTACCTTGAGAAATCTATGCACTAGAACCTTTTCCCTTTTTTCGCACTTCTCCACCTTTTTAATGCTTTTCCCTGAAGGGTGGACGAACATTGAGCATTAGGGGCGGCACAGTGGCGCAATGGTTAGCACCGCAGCCTCACAGCTCCAGCGACCCGGGTTCGATTCTGGGTACTGCCTGTGCGGAGTTTGCAAGTTCTCCCTGTGACCGCATGCATTTCCGCCGGGTGCTCCGGTTTCACCCACAGCCAAAGACTTGCAGGTTGATAGGTAAATTGGCCATTGTAAATTGCCCCTAGTGTAGGTAGGTGGTAGGGGAATTGAGGGGACGTGGTAGGAATATGGGAATAATGTAGGATTAGTATAAGTGGGTGGTTGATGGTTGGCACAGACTCGGTGGGCTGAGGGCCTGTTTCAGTGCTGTACCTCTAAACAAAAAATAATTAAAAAAATTCAGCTTGCCCACATGCATAGCACTGCACTTATCCAAATTAAACATCATTTGTATGTCAAGGTCCCAATTTCCTAACACTAACAGTCTCCTTCATCTACATTGTCTACTGTCCTAACAATTGAGAGAAGAAGTGAGAGAGGAGAGGATTTAGAGTGTGTCTTGAACAGAGTGCTGGGAGTTCGGGGAAGAAGCTAGCTGTTTAGTGAGTATCTGGTAAGTTGTTGAGATTTATTATATTATATTCTATTCCTATGCCACAGATTCATCTGTCCATGACAGTACTGGTAGGAGTGACCACCGCACAGTCCTTGTGGAGACGAAAAAACTGTCTTCACATTGAGGATACCCTCCATCGTGATGTGTGGCACTACCACCGTGCTATATGGGATAGATTTCGAAGAGATCTAGCAATGCAAAACTGGGCATCCATGAGGCACTCTGCTGCATCATCATCAGCAGCAGAATTGTATTCAACCACAATCTGTAACCTCATGACCCAGCATGTCCCCCACACTACCGTTACCATCAAGCCGGGGGACCAACCTTGGTTCAATGAAGAGCGCAGGAGGGCATGTCAGGAAAAGCACCAGGCATACCTCAAAATGAGGTGTCAACCTGGTGAAAAAACAACACAGGACTACTTGCGTGCCAAATAGCGTAGGCAGCATGCAACAGACAGAGCTAAGCGATCCCATAACCAACATATCAGATCTAAGCTCTGCAGTCCTGCCACATCCTGTCGTGAATGGTGGTGGACAATTAAACAACTAACTGGAGAAGGCTCCACAAATATCCCCATCCTCAATGATGGGGGAACCCAGCACATCAGTGCAAAAGATAACACTGAAACATTTGCAACAATCTTCAGCCAGAAGTGCCGAGTTGATGATCCATCTCCGCCTCCTCCTGAAGTCCCCAGCATCACAGATGTCAGTCCTCAGCCAATTCGATTCACTCCGCGTGATATCAAGAAACGACTGAAGGCACTGGATACTGCAAAGGATATGGGCCCGGACAACATTCCGACAATAGTACTGAAGACCGGTGCTCCAGAACCTAACCAAGCCACTGGCATCTACCCGGCAATGTGGAAAATTGCCTAGCTATGTCCTGTACATAAAAAAAAGCAGGACAAGTCCAACTTGGCCAATTACTGTCTCATCGGTCTACTCTCAGTCATCAGTAAAGTGATGGAAGGTGTCGTCAACAGTGCTATCAAGCGGCACTTGCTTAGCAATAACTTGCTCACTGACGCTTAGTTTGAGTTCTGCCAGGGCCGTTCAGCTGCTGACCTCATTACAGCCTTGGTTCAAACATGGACAAAAGAGTTGAACTCAAGAAGTGAGGTGAGAGTGACTGCCCTTGACATCAAGGCAGCATTTGACAGAGTATGGCATCAAGGAGCCCTAGCAAAAACTGGAGTTAACAGGAATCAAGAAGAAAACTCTCCACTGGTTGGCGTCGTACCTAACGCAAAGGAAAATTGTTATGGTTGTTGGAGGTCAATCATCTCAGCTCCAGGACACCACTGCAGGAGTTCCTCAGGGTAGTGTCCTAGGCCCAACCATCTTCAGCTGGTTCATCAATGATCTTCCTTCAATCATAAGGTCAGAACTGGGGATATTCACTGATGATTGCACAATGTTCAACACCACCTCAGATACTGAAGCAGTCTGTGTAGAAATGCAGCAAGACCTGGACAATATCCAGGCTTGAGCTGGAAAGTGGCAAGTAACATTCGCGCCACACAAGTGCTAGGCAATGACCACCTCCAACAAGAGAGAATCTCACCATCTCCCCTTGACATTCAATGGCATTACGATCGCCGAATCACCCACTATCAACATCCTGGGGATTACCACTGACCAGAAACTGAACTGGAGCAGCCAAAAAAATATTGTGGCTACAAGAGCAGGTCAGAAGCTAGGAATCCTGCAGCGAGTAACTCACCTCCTGACTCCCCAAAGCCTGGCCACCATCTACAAGACACAAGTCAGGATGTGATGAAATACTCTCCACTTGCCTGGATGGGTGCAGCTCCAACAACACTCAAAAAGCTTGATATCATCCAGGACAAAGCAGCCCGCTTGACTGGCACCCCATCCATGAACATTCACTCCTTCTACCACCGATGCGCAGGGTGTACCACCTACAAGATGCACTGCAGCAATGCACCAAGGCTCCTTAGACAGCGCCTTCCAAACCCGCGACCTCTACCAACTAGAAGGGCAAGGGCGGCAGATGCATGGGAACACCATCATCTGCAAGTTCCTCTCCAAGCCACATACCATCCTGACTATATCGCTATTACTTCACTGTTGCTGGATCAAAATCCTGGAACTCCCTCCCCAATGGCACTGTAGGTGTACCTACCCCACATGGACTGCAGCAGTTCAAGAAGACAGCTCACCACCAACACCTTCTCAAGGATAATTAGGGATGGGCAATAAATGCAGGCCTAGCCAGCGACGCCAACATCCCATGAACGAATAAAAAAGTTACAGGAACTGGTGGTAATATATAAAAAAGGAAAATAAATAATTGAATAAAATAATTAAGTAGTTAATTAAAACACATACCAGGACAGGTGATGTGTCACACCTAGAGTTTTTTTTCGGCTGGCGCAGACACAACAGGCTGAATGGCCTCCTTCAGTGCCATAACTTTTCTATGGTTCTATGGCTGCAGAATCTAAGAGCTCCTGGATGCCAGTGTGAACCAGAGCAAACACGACTGCAGTAAGCGTTTGCAGCTTGAGGAGCTTTGGCTCAGAGTCACTGAGCTGGAGGCCGAACTGCAGATACTGCGACACATCAGGGAGGGGGAAAGTTATCTGGACACTTGGTACCAGGAGGCAGTCACACTCCTGAGGACAGGGTCTTCTGATTTGGTCAGGCACAGGAGAGTGTGGCTGCTGTTGATGAAGGTAAGGGGACCAAGAGGGCAGGACTGCAGGAGCCTCAGCCTTTGCGATTGTCCAACAGGTCTGAGGCTCTTTCAGCTCGTTTGGTAGAGAGTGGAGGCTGCCGGATGGATGAGCTAACTGACCATGGCAACGTGGTAAAGGAAGCCATTCAAGTGGGGGGAGCAAAAAGGAATGTAGTGATAGTTGGGGACAGCATAGTTAGGGGGATTGACATTGTTCTCTGCAGCAAAGAGAGTCCAGAAGGCTATGTTGCCTGCCTGGTGCCAGGGTTCGGAACATCTGCTCAGGGCTGTAGAGGAACTTACAGTGAGAAGGGGAGGATCAAGTCGCCATGGTCCATGTAGGTATCAATGGCACAGGCAAGACAAGGAAGGACGTTCTGCATAGTCAGCATGAGGAGCTAGGCACCAAATTAAGAAACAGAACCTCAAAGGTAATAATTTCTGGATTACTACCTGAGTCACGTGCAAATTGGCACAGGGCAAATAAGATTAGAGAAATGAAAGACTGGTGTGGTAGAAGTGGGTTCCAGTTCATGAGACACTGGCACCAGTACTGGGGAAAGCGGGGATTGTACCGTTGGGACAGTCTACTGCTGAACTGTGCTGAGGCTGGTGTTCTGGCGAGCTGCATAACTAGGAAAGTAGAGAGGGTTTTAAACTAAATAGTGAGGGCAAGAGATCAAATTTGGGAAGATGTGGTAAATCCAAGAGTACAGACAAAGCAAGAGAGAAAGGTATGGATATGGGAAATAATAAACAGACCGTGACAGGAAGGAATAGAGAGTACAAATCCACGAATAAATCAGCAGTCAAGGCGAGACGTTACAAAAATAAAAGGACAAAACTAAAGGCTCTGTATCTGAATGCATGTAACATGATAGCGCAAATAGAAATAAATAAGTATGATCTGATAGCCATTAGACAGACATGGCTGTCGGATGACATAGATTGGGACCTGAATATGGAAGGGTACATAACATTTAGGAAGGACAGGAAGCTAGGAAAATGTGGAGGGGTGGCTCTGTTAATTAATGATGGTATTATTACATTAGAGAGGGATGAAATAAGTTCAGGAAACCAGGATGTAGAAGCTGTTTGGATAGAAATGAGAAATGATAAAAGCAAGTGTGGGAGTAGTGTACAGGCCCCCTAACCACATGGTAGGGCAGAGTATAAAGGAAGAAATAACGGGAGCTTGTCAGAAAGGTACAGTGATAATCATTGGGAGTTTTAATCTACATATAGACTGGAAAAATCAGATGGACTAAGGTAGCCTAGATGAGGAGTTCACAGAATGTTTTCGGGATAATTTCTCAGAACAGCACGTTCTGGAGCCAACCAGAGAGCAGGCTATACTGGACCTGGTATTGTGCAACAAGATAGGTTTAATTGATGACCTCATAGTGAAGGCACCCCTAGGTAGCAGCAATCATAATATGATTGAATTTTACATTCAGTTTGAGGAAGAGAAGAATGGGCCCAAGATTAGTATTTTAAACTTAAATAAGAGCAATTCATGAAAGCAGAGCTAGCAAATGTGAACTGGCAAAGTAGGTTAAGGGATAGGTCAACAGAGATGCAGTGACAGACATTTAAGGGAATATTTCAGAATACAACGAATAGATACATTCCAACAAGAAAGAAAAATTCCCAGTATCCGTGGTTAGCTAAAAAAAGTCAAAGATAGTATCAAACTTAAAGAAAAAGCATATAATTGTGCAAAGATGGGTGATTGGTCAGATGATTGGACAGAATATAAAGAACTGCAAAGAATGATTAAAAGGTTGATAAGGAGGAAAAAATTAGAGAACGCAAGAAAGCTAACTAGAAATATAAAAACAGATAGTAAGAGTTTCTATAGATATTTTAAAAAGAGCTAACAAAGTGAGCATTGGTCCTATAGAAAGTGAGTCTGGGGAATTAATAAGGGACAAGGAGATGGCAGAGGAATTGAAAAGGTATTTTACATCGGTCTTCACTATAGAGGATACAAGTAACATCCCAGAAATAGCTGTAAATCAGGAAATGGAAGAGACAGAGGAATTTAAGAAAATTACATTCACCAGGGAAGTAGTACTGAGCAAATTGCTGGAGCTGCAGGCTGACAAGTCCCAGGGTCCTGATGGACTTCATCCTAGGATCCATCAAGAAGTGGTTAGTGAGATCGTTGATGTGTTGGTTTTAATTTTCCAAAATTCCCTAGATTCGGGGAAGATTCCATTAGATAGAAAACTAGCCAATGTAACTCCTTTATTTAAAAAGGGAGGGAGACAGAAGGCAGGAAACTACAGGCCAGTTAGCTTAACATCTGTCTTAGGGAAAATGTTAAAAGCTATTATCAAAGACGTTATAGCAGGACACTTAAAAAAATTCAAGGTAATCAGGTAGAGTCAACATGGTTTTCTGAAAGGGAAATCAAGTTTAAACAATTAACTGGAGTTCTTTGAAGAAGTAACATGTGCTGTGGATAAAGGGGAACCAGTGGATGTACTGTACTTACATTTCCAGAAAGCATCTAATAAGGTGCCACATCAAAGGTGACGGCAAAATATAAAAGCTCATGGTGTAAGGGGTAACATATTGGCAAGGATAGAAGATTGACTAGCTAACAGGAAACAGAGGGTAGGCATAAATGGCTCATTTTCTGGTTGCTAAGATGTAACAAGCCGTGTGCCACAGGGATCAGTGCTGGAGCCTCAACTTTTTACAATTTATATAAATGGCTTGGATGAAGGGACCGAAGGTATGGTTGCTAAATTTGCTGATGACACAAAGATAGGTAGGAAAGTAAGCTGTGAAGAGGACATAAGGAAACTGCAAAGGGATATAGATAGGTTAAGTGAGTGGGCAAAGATCTAGCAAATGGAGTATAATGTGGGAAAATGTGAAATTGTCCATTTTGGCAGGAAGAATAATAAAGCATATTGTCTAAATGGTGAGAGATTGCAGAGCTCTGAGATGCAGAGGGATCTGGGTGTCCTCGTGCTTGAATCGCAAAAGGTTAGTTTGCAGGTTCAGCAAGTAATTAGGAAAGCTAATTGAGTGTTATCGTTTATTGTGAGGAGAATTGAATACAAAAGTAGGGAGGTTATGCTTCAGTTATACAGGGCACTGTGTACAATATTGGTCTCCTTATTTAAGAAAGGATGTAAATGCGTTGGAAGCAGTTCAGAGAAGGTTGACAAGACTATGAATTGGGGGAGGGTTGGGGGGGGGGGGGGTGGGTGTTGTCCTATGAGATTGGACAGACTAGGCTTGTATCCTCTGGAGTTTAGGAAAATAAGAGTAGACTTGATTGAAACATATAAGATCCTGGGGGATCTTGACAGGGTGGATATGGAAAGGATATTTCCCCTTGTGGGAGAATCTAGAACTAGGGATCACTGTTTAAAAATAAAGGGTCGCCCATTTAAAACAGAGATGAGGAGAGATATTTTCTCTCAGATGGTAGTGAGTCTTTGGAACTCTCTTCTTCAAAGACAGAGCCTTTGAATATTTTGAAGGCAGAGGTAGACAGATTGTTAATAAGCAAGGGGTGAAAGGCGATCAGGCATAGGTGTGAATATTGAATCAAGGTTACAAAAGTCAGATCAACCATGATCTTATTGAATGGCGGAGCGGGCTCGAGGGGCCTACTTCTAATTCATAGGTTTGTATAAATCTTCATATCATCTTCAAAATTGCACATCATGCATCTTTACCCAGATCATTAATAAAAATAGTAATGAGCAACAGACCCAATACTGATCCCTGTGGGACACCATGGGTTACCAGTCTACAAACAGATCCAAACCCAACTATAACACTTTTTGCCTACATCCTGCCAGTTAGTTCTGAATCAGCTCAATATGTTATCAGTAACACTAGTAGCTTTACTCTTGTAGAGAAGCCTCTTAAGCAGTACTTCATCAAAACATGTCTGGAAGTCAAAGTAATCAATGACTACTGGGCTTCCCTGATCTATCTTCACAACAGAAAAGTACTCCAAGTGAATTAACATTTCCTGTTCTGTTTTTGGTACGTTTTTTTGATGAAGTTGATTGGTAGTTTTAAACTTACCTCTCAGCAGCTTGCACATATCAGTGGATGTCTTCCAGTAGTTACAGACAGTTATTTTCCATCTTTTAATGACAAATTACATGGCTGTATTAACATACAACTAAAAATTATAATGTCATTACCGCTAATTAAAATCAGACATTAGGAGTTTTCTACAAAGATTCCTGATGTTGGCAATGCAATTGGAGATAGGCAAACCATATTTTGGGCCAAGCGAACAGTAATGCAGTCTCGAAAAGTAGGAAAACAGCCACCTGGGAGACGATTGGGGGGGTGGGGGCGGGGGACAGAGAGAGAGAGCGAGAGCGGGGACACAGAAGGGGGGGAGGGTGGACAGAGAGAGGTGGGGGGTGGAAACAGAGAGAGGTGGGGGGTGGACAGAGAGAGGGGGGGGGTGGACAGAGAGAGAGGGGGGGGTGGACAGAGAGAGAGGGGGGGGTGGACAGAGAGAGAGGGGGGGGTGGACAGAGAGAGAGGGGGGGGTGGACAGAGAGAGAGGGGGGGGTGGACAGAGAGAGGGGGGGTGGACAGAGAGAGGGGGGTGGACAGAGAGAGGGGGTGGACAGAGAGAGGGGGGGGTGGACAGAGAGAGGGGGGGTGGACAGAGAGAGGGGGGGGTGGACAGAGAGAGGGGGGGTGGACAGAGAGAGGGGGGGTGGACAGAGAGAGGGGGGGTGGACAGAGAGAGGGGGGGGTGGACAGAGAGAGGGGGAGGGGTGGACAGAGAGAGGGGGGGGTGGACAGAGAGAGGGGGGGGGTGGACAGAGAGAGGGGGGGGTGGACAGAGAGAGGGGGGGTGGACAGAGAGAGGGGGGGTGGACAGAGAGAGGGGGGGGTGGACAGAGAGAGGGGGGGTGGACAGAGAGAGGGGGGGTGGACAGAGAGAGGGGGGGGTGGACAGAGAGAGGGGGGGTGGACAGAGAGAGGGGGGGGTGGACAGAGAGAGAGGGGGGTGGACAGAGAGAGGGAGGGGGGTGGACAGAGAGAGGGGGGTGTGGACAGAGAGGGGGGGTGGACCAGAGAGGTGGGGGTGGACAGAGAAGGGGGGGCGGTGGACAGAGAGGGGGCGGTGGACAGAGTGAGGGGGCGGTGGTCAG